>NW_026991714.1:146086729-146341729 GCF_029215605.1 Mirounga angustirostris
CATCTGAGTTCACCCCCTTCCAGCTTCACAATGATAAAACCGGAGGCTCAGAAAGGTCCATGGACTTGCCCAAGGTCACACAGTAAGTGCAAGAACTGAAGCATATATCTCAGGACCTATGCCAAGAATCTGCCAGTTATTAAGGATAATGTCCACTGAGGAAAGAAACCCCAGAGACACAATATCTAATTAATGAACAGCCACTAGGAAATGGCAACTAATAATTTAAGCAGGATGGTGAGTTATAGATGCCACCTACAATCCACTTTTGGTATCTAACTAATGACAAAAAAGGAGTGGAAATGTGACAATTAGTGGGCTAACTGAATCAGTGGGGACAGCCCCAGTGGATCATGAAGGCCAGAGATCCCAGCAGGGCTGGCCTGTCAACATTGGTGCCACTAAGGGGACAGCTCTCGGGTCTCCACTGACTTTGTGTCCCAGGGACTCAGCAGCCCCAGAGCCACCAGGCAATCTCCCAACTCGTTTAACAGTGACTTTTAGTCCAGCCTTGCAGATCATCTCCCACTGACCAATCCACTGTTTTATAACCAGCCTGCCTCCGCCACAGGAAAGAGTCCATCACAGAGAAGAAACAGACGGGTTAAGTTAATACATACTTGCAAACACATACACATAAAGCCAGCATTCGCATTTGGGGCCATTTACTTGAAGACTTGCTTCAGGCAACTGGCTAAAGGCTGGAAGCGACCGCTCTTTTTTTTTTTTTTTTTAAGATTTTATTTATTTATTTGAAAAAGAGAGAGTATGAGCAGAGTGAGGGGCAGGGGGAGGGACGGGGGGAGGGAGAGGAAGAGGGTGAGAATCTCAAGCAGAGCCCATGCTGAGCACAGAGCCCGACTCAGGGCTTGATCTCACAACCCTGAGATCATGACCTGAGCTGAAACCAAGAGCTAGATGTTCCACTGATTGAGCCACCCCGGCACCCCTGGAACGGCCTCTTCTGAGCAGAGGTGAGACCCATGGAGTTTTGGCAGAAAAAGTCAGGAGCAGCAGGATGGCATCTGGAGGGTTTCCTTATTCTCCCTGAGTCTCTCTGTGAGGTGAGGGGATTGCTTTAAGGCCCTGGCAGAGGCTTCCTAAGGGTGCCTGCCTGCCTAATCCCCCTCCAGGAGAATTGCCCACCTGTGTTTCAAGGGCAAGACCCAGCATCTGTGTTTGCACCACCTTGACACACTTAGCAGGTGGGCACCGCTGCCGGGACATCAGGTGAGTGCCTGACCCAGAGGGCGCCTCCCTGTGGGCAGGGTTGGGCCAGTCCCAATCTCTGTCCCCCATGGCTGGAATTGGGACACGGTGTCAGCCTCCTCAGAGCCTAGAGATAATGTAGGATTTCTTTCCCTCTGGTGTACAAAAAAATCAGACATCTGGAATCTGGAGAGAGCAAAGAAGACACTACTGGGCCTACAGACGTGGAAATGAGGGGCCATGGGTACCCCCCAAATGCAGAGGGCCTTTGCTTCCCAGTTCCTGGCCGGCATGAGGACAGTCATATTCTTGCCCCTTCTGTGAATTGCCCTGTGTCCTAGTCTGAGTGGGCTTTGCTCCTGGCAATAGAACCATCCCGAAGAGGGCTCTGATGGGACCCATCGTATTTAAAATGTCAGGTGAGCAGTTGTGGGAGGGGCAGGGGAGCATGGGGGCAGGAAGAAAGAATGGAGCTCTCCCATTCATTCCCCTTCCTGGACAGCCATGTCTGAGGTGGGGGGAGGGGGGCGGCACTTAGCATATCCTTAAGGAAGAATATATTCTTTTCTAGGGGACAATAAGAGTGTGTCTTGGGGCAGTCATTTTTTTTTTAATTTATTTTTTATTTTTTTATTTTTTAAAGATTTTATTTATTTGAGACAGAGAGAATGAGAGACAGAGAGCATGGGAGGGAGGAGGGTCAGAGGGAGAAGCAGACTCCCTGCCGAGCAGGGAGCCCGATGCGGGACTCGATCCCGGGACTCCAGGATCATGACCTGAGCCGAAGGCAGTCGCTTAACCAACTGAGCCACCCAGGCGCCCTCCAGTTAATTCTTACACTCGCCCTGTGAGGTAGGAATTAAACCCGCTTTACTGCTCAGGAAACTGAGGCTCAGAGAATGTGAACAACTAAGGGGCCCAGAGCTGACAAGGGGCAGACCTTGCCAGGGTTCTAATTCCAGACCTCCTCTCATGCCCAAACTGTTTGCAAGGCGTCATTCCGTCCTTATGGAAAATCATTATTTTAAATCGGAGAAAGTGGTATATTCAGAGCGTACCTGCCAGAGTCTCAGGCGTGGAACTTGAACCAGGCCCTGGAGACCCTCGGTCCTCACGCAGCAGCGTTCCCAAGAGCTGGCCGAGGCTGCCCGGGTGAGCGCCAAGGGCATCGCTGCTCTGGAGGAGGAGGTGATCTGACTCCTGTCAAATGTCACAGGGTCCTGGGAGGAGGTGATGGCAGCCTTTCTCAGGGAGGGGCCCCCAGACAATATAGCCCCTGGAAGAGAACCCGGTGGGGACAGAGGTGCCTGGGGGCCTTTCTCCCTCGTACATCTCATCCCTGCATGCCCTGCCCTTCCACACAGCTGTCTAATTTGATCCTTATAATCCCCCAGGTGATGAGCTCCACTGAAAAAAAGCAATGAGGAAACAGAGAGGTTGTGAGTTTTGTCCGAGGTTGCATAGCTAAGAACCTCAGCACGGGACCCATGTGATACTTCATGCCACCAGAGGAAAGAGAGTCAAATGATTACTGTTCGCGAACCACCTTCTCTACCTCAACAAAACTCCAAGGGTGAGAATAAGTCAGTGAACAAGAGAAAACTCTGCTGTGTGGTGGTCACTGCTCCTGGCTTGCAGATAGCAGATCTCGTCCTCCTGGAACCCCTCCTGGGTCCGCGTAGCCAGAGGTACGTGGCTGGCCAATCAAGGGCCCCATCTGCTTGGGCACTCTGACTGGGTCAGTAATGGCCACATGACCAAGCTGGGCCAATCACGGGTCTTTAACTTTTGCTTGGTAACTGTGGGTGGGTGGAGAGTGGCTCTTGTCACCCTAGACGGAAAAGCAGATCCTGGAGCTAGTACTGCAGGAAGAGTGGACGGGGCGTTGGAAAACTGTGCCCTGGATCTCTCCGTGCCCAAGGCCAACGCTATCCAAAAATTCCCTTTCCCTAGAGCTGGCTTGAGTTGAGTTTCTGAAAGAATTGCAGCGAATACAGATATTCTCCACAGGATTGGACCACATACTCCTGGATATTAGTTGAAACAGACTAACAGACCCCACAATGAGTAATGGCCCCAACAAAGGAGTTTATTTCACGTTTATGTAAATAGTTCAAGGCAGTTCAGGTTGGTGGTGGGGTAACCGTCACAGCTTTGTTTCCCCACCATCATGGGGGTGGAGGGCAGAGTCCCTCCCCACGTTAGTATTGGGCTTCTGAAGTTACCCTGGGCATGAGCATTAGCCGATGGAAAAAGAGAACATGGAGGATCGAATATGGGAGATCGTCATGGGCCAGGCCTGGGATTCATAGAGGTCAAGGGGCAACATGGCCCTAGATAACTGCAAGGGAGTCCGGGAAATGTAGTTTGGCTAGTGCGCAGAGAAAGAGGAGTCAGGTTTTAGTCACCACCTCTCAGCTTCTGCCATACTTGGTGAATGTCTTCAAATCGTGTTACCATCCCCCACCCCCCTACATGCCCCTGCTCAGACACTCCACTCTTCATTAGCCCTGTCCTTTGCAGCCAGTCTCAGGGGCCCTAGGGGAGGGAGGAGCCAGTGGTGGGCCTCTAGAGCACCTTCTAAAGGGCACACTGTGGTGGGACCCAAGCCAAGCCACCCTCTTAGGAGCCCCCTCTGGCTCCGTGGGAGGGAGGACCCAGTGCACAGAGGCTGCCCTGCAAAGACCTGACAGCTGAGGAACGCTGTATAAGCCTTCCTGTGCTGGCCCCCGGTCTCCTAAGAGTAGTTCTGTTAGAACCCCCAGGGGAGGAGAGGCCTCTCTCCTTCCAGCAGGCTTGCTGCAGTGCTCTCCCATGCCAGAGCCTTGGCTGAGACAACAGCAGGCTTTGGGGGTCTCCAGGCCACGAGCAGACAGTTGGGGTCTTCCTTGCTCTTCTTGGCTCAATATATAAAGTGCTAAGGCTGAGCCTCTTGGCTCTCAGGTGCCCGCCCAGTCACCAACAACAGCTTCTGGAGCCCCTGGGAGAGAGTCCAGTCCTGGCCCTCCTCCCTCGGGTGGCTTTGGGGGCCTCTGATTTAGCAGACAGTCAACCTTAGGTGCAGACCTGCTGTCCCTTCTCTGCCATGGGGACTCCTCCTTTTCCTACCATACCCTTTCTAGCTATAAGAGGAGACAGCCATCCACCTTGGTGTGAGCCCCAGAACCCCACCCCCAATGCCTCGAAAAGCAGATGGTTGCAATCCAGAGATGACCCCAGTGGGCTCCTCACCAGCAGGAACATGGATGGTGGCGTTCTTGTGGCTCATCTCCAGGCCTGGCAGCACTCTCTGTCTTCAGCATCCTCCTGCTTGGTTATATATCTGCAACATTAATTATTACAATTTATTAAATCTGGAGAAATAAAATCTTACTGAGCTCCCCTTGCCGCCACCCCACTCCCCCACCAAAATGGAGTATCTTATTTTGCTAACTGCTTAAACATATAACTCCAACAGAAAAAAATTGTCCCCGCAGCTCATATTTTTCATCATTTGGTCATTAAATAGTGATGGATATAAACCTATAAAGAACCTAAACTGAACCTTTTAACAATCCATGAGCAATACTATCATTTCTTTAATAGAACCTGCTGACCGTGCCTCGTGCAGACACTATTTGTCATTTTCAGCACACAATAATCAATAAGTTGGCTTGAAAATAAATAATATAACAGTCACAATATATTATCTTTCAGACTGGCCTTATACTAACCATAAAATTGGACCAAAATAAGAGGAAAACTTTTACATAAATGTTAAAAAGTTAGGAACTTCACGGTGTATATGAATTAGATCAGTGTCATTGTCTCTGTCCCTAATTTACTTTTGGGTTCTGTTGAACTGGGCCTTCACTGCTGCCTACTGCTGAGGCCAGGCATTGGGGTGGTGATCAGAATGGTGTGTGGGGGCCAGATCTGACAGAGCTCTGTCACAGACATCCCAGAGTTCATGCCAGGGACCCCGGCTCATGTAACTTCAAATAGAAAAGGCCTGACAGGTCACACATCCAGTGCCAGGGCTGCGAGGCATCTTGCTTAGATCTAAGTGGGGGGGCATGGCCCAGATTCAGCCTCATAGACTCGCGTCCTGTGGGAGGGAAATGCCACAAAAATTCCAGGCCACCAGGTGGCATTGATGGAAAGCAGGTTCTACAAGCAGCAAATAGTGGCCCCGATCCCAGTAATCTTCCTGTATCGGGCAGCCCTTAGCGGCCCGTCCACAGCTCGGCTTGCCTTCGTTGGCCATCTGACACTGTTCTTCAATAATAATGGAGAACCCATCAGCCTGAGTCCCCGATTCATTCATTCATTCATTCATTCATTCATTCATTCATTCATTCAATAAAACGTTACCGGGAGTCTGGTTGTACACCAGGGGATGGCAGTGTAGCACACAGACCAAACCCCTCCTTGCTGGAGCTTGTATGCCAGTCAGCGCCATAAAAGAGCCTCTCCTAGAGCTAGAAGAAAAGACTCTACGATATGCCAGGAGGGTGGTCCCAGCCAGGATGCCAAAGCTCGGAGGCAGCATGTTGCTGTGAGGAGGGTGACCAGCTGTCCCTGTTCATTTGTGACTTTCGGCGCTGAAGCCAGGGCAGTCCCAGGCCAACCAGGATGGTTGGTCACCCTCAGACAAGTGTCAGGGCTGGATCTAAGGCTCTGTGTGGCCCTCCACGGGAGCACCTTCTCACTAAAGCTGGCTTACTCCTGAGACACTCTTGCAGCAACCCGAGACAGCAACCGTCTCTCGAAGTTCTAGTATGACTGGGCTGACAAAGACGGACTGAGGTTATTTTGGCTTCTTTGCACAGAATTCAGACTCGAACGGACCAAGGAGCCAACCCCAGCCCAGTCGCTCAGTAGTCGTGTGCCCTCAAACTACTTAACCTTTTTCGGCTTTGGTTTCCTCCTCCGAAGATGCAGGCAAATGCGCGCTTTTCAGCAGGGTCTTTATGAAGCTTTGACACACGCATGTGACATAGCCCATGCTAGGTGTTCCGTAAGTGGTGGTGTTATAAATACATAAATACTTTATCCCCGGAGCTAAGAGGAAGAACTTCTGCTCCTAGGGGCGGTGCGGAGGTGAGAACCAGCACTGGCACATTTATTATGAATCAGCTGGCTATGTGGAGCCAAAAATACTCTCCCTGGGTAGCGTCTTGGTGACTGATATTAAAAATGACTGATTTAAGGGAAAGCGCTTCACCCCTGTTGCAAACTAAGAAGGTAGGGCTGGAGTATTCTCAACCTTAAATGCTGCCAGTATTTCATCTTTGGGTAGTCATAAAGTTAAAGGTTAATAGGCTGTACAAATGACAGAGTTTAAAGGGAAAAAGGGGGAGGGGATGAGGAACCAGCAGGCGGCCGCGGGCGTGTTGGAGACAGGTGACAGCTCACCTGCGGGGAGGAAATATGGAGGGGGGCTGGCGGGGCGGTTCCTGGCCCTTCTTGTGTCTGCTCCCACGTGGAAACTCCTTATCCTAAGAGCTCTTTTTCCACAGAGGGGCTTCTCTCCTGGCAGGACTCGAGGACGCATGGTCTTGGAGAGATGGAGCCTGGGCAGGATTGTGAAAGTCAAGGCTTAATTCAGAGCCCAGAGTACCAGGCTCTCAGTGGCCTGGGGAGAAGGCTGAAGGCTTCAGGTGGAACTGTGGCCCCGTTTTCACGCGGTTGACCCTGTGTTCAGTGCTCTGGTACTCAGATTTGGCAGCAGAGCAGAATCACTGGGGAGCTTATTGTTCAAATGCAGATTCCTAGGCCCCGGCCCAGATATGGAGAGGGGGCCCAGGAATCTGTATTTTAACAAAATTGTACCCATCTCCAAAAGTGACTCTAAGACAGGTTATCCGTGGGCACACTTGAGAAACCTCGAATCAGCAAATGCATTAAGGGTCAAGGTCTTGATCCAGATTCCTGAACCTTTGGTGATGACCAGACTTTGGGGGTTATCAAGTCACGAGCTGCACCCAAATCAATCAGGCACTTGTTGAAACTTAGCCCCCAGTGGCTTATCTGCCAAACATAGTCTTGAAGATGCTAATGAGTGGCCAAGGGTGAGGCCCGCTACCCCCCACTGTCATGGGGAAGTGGAGTCATAGCCCAGGAATGACGTGCCCAAGATCACAAATTACAGAGTTGGCATGGCACCACAGACCTCTTCTTCCCAGGGGTAAGGGCATGGGTTTGCTCCACCAGCCACACATGGAGCCTTGGTGTCACCTCTTTCTATGTGTATTTGGGCCAGCTCTGTCCTGGGCTCCGTATGGGGACTGACAAGCAGAGGGTATGTGTGAAACTGTCCTGCCTGCAGGTACACACACAGGGCTCCCTAGAATTCAAAGCTTGCCCCCAATCTGTAGTTTTATTTATTTTTAAAGATGTTATTTATTTATTTGTCAGAGAGAGAGAGAGTGTGCACACAAGCAGGGGGAGTGGCAGGCAGAGGGAAAAGCAGGCTCCCCGCTGAGTGGAGAGCCCAATGCAGGGCTCGATCCCAGGACTGGCCCTGGGATCATGACCTGAGCCAAAGGGAGACACTTAACTGACTGAGCCACCCAGGCGTCCCAAACATTGTAGGGTAACTTTTTTTTTTTTTTAAGATTTTATTTATTTACTTGAGAGAGAGTGAGAGAGAAAGCACGAGTTGGGGTGGGGGGCGGTGGCGGGCAGAGGGTGAGGGAGAAGCAGACTCCCTGCTGAGCAGAGAGCCCAACTCAGGGCTCTATCCCAGGACCCTGGGATCACGACCTGAGTGGAAGACAGATGTTTAACTGACCGAGCCACCCATGCTCCCCCAATCTGAAGTTTTAGATACAGCAGAAGCTAAGCCACCTGCAGACACAACCTGATTTAGGGAAGAAACAAATGCTAAACTTGATTAAGCAGAACCCAGTCATGTATGTCTCTTCCAGAAGAAGACCTTTTAACTGAGTTTTTTCACATGCACCAAAAAATATCTTCTCTCTGTAAGGAACTTAACAGATTCCAAAACACACTTACTGTTATATTTCCTTAGATCATCCCCAAAGCACCAAAAGGTACTGGGCACAATTCTACTTTAGGACAAAGAAACTGAGGCACAGAAAGGCCAAGTGACTTATTTAAGGTCCTTGGGTGGGCAGAATAATAGCCCCCAAACATGTCCACACCTTAATCCCCCAAACCTATAAATATGTTACCTTCATGGCAAAAGAGACTTTGGGGGAAAGATGGAGGCAGGAGAGTCAGAGTGACTCCAGGTGAGAAGGACTCACCCCCTCACTGCTGGCTTTGAAGATGGAGGACAGGACAGTGAGCCAAGGAAAATGGGCAGCCCCCGGGAACTGGAAAAGGCAAGGAAACAGATTCTCTCCTAGAGCTAGAAGAAATGCAGCCCTGAAGACACCTTGATTTTATCCTGGTGAGACCCATTTTGGACTTCTGACCTGCAAAACTGTAGGATGAGGAAGTTGTGTTATTTTAAGCCATTGAACTTGTGATACTTTGTAACAGCAGCAATGAGACCCAAATACAGTCACATCAAAAGAAAAGAGTGGAATTGAACCCAGAGTGGCTGGCTCAGTGCAGGACCCCCAAGCTGCAGAGGCCAATGGGAGGGATATACCCCCGTAAGGGGAAATACTGGGATTCCTGCTACTTGCCCTCTGAGAGCCAGTGATAACAGCCACTGGATGGATGGTAAACTACTCAGACTCCATTAACACCATCTCCTTTCCTGTCCTCAGCCTAGCCTGAGCCCCCTGCTCCACACCCAAGCCTCCTCCCTGCCCCTGCCTCAGGGACGTGACTTGGGAGACTCAGCCTTGCCCAAACCCCAGAGACATTGGCTCTTCCCTCCTCGCCCATGATGGGCCTGATGGGGATCCCTGCAGTGCAAGAATCCAGAGGAATCAGCTGCTTGCCCAGCTCCTGACTCTGTCCAGGCTGAGGCAGAGAATGCTTTCCGGCCCCGGTAGGGTCTGGGGCCTTGGCTGAGCCCTCCGGGACAGTCCCGGGAAGCAGCTTCTTGCGATCAATCTTGCCACAGTCTCCATGAATTTTAAATAATAGCGGCTTTGCTCTTTCTTGCTCGCTCCCTGGGCGCGTCAGACTTGCAGCTTTTACAGGATCATATTTCTTCAACATTTTCATACAATTATTTTAAATGGACAAGATAATGTTGAAAT
The DNA here is from genome assembly GCF_029215605.1 of Mirounga angustirostris. Lineage (NCBI taxonomy): Eukaryota > Metazoa > Chordata > Mammalia > Carnivora > Phocidae > Mirounga > Mirounga angustirostris. Next base: position 146,096,104 of record NW_026991714.1, read on the forward strand.
TCTTATTTAAAATGTATGCAGGTAGAGAATGAGCCTTCCTGCTTTTTATGTTTAACACCAGATGGGGCAATAGAAGGGAATTTTAACAACAGAATTGAAGTGAAGTGTCTTATGCATTCATGATGAACTCGGGTTTTAAGCAGCTGGTTTTCTTTGATGAATAAATAATTACACCCAAAATAGATAGTTTGGCCATTATTAATCTCATTTTAGACTGTGCACATTTTATTGATTCTTAAGTACAAGAATTTTGTGATTTTCACCAAAGGGCGACTTTCTTAATTAAAATTGTAAGTTAAAGAGGAAAAAGTTTCAGCTGTTTTGTCAGAGGCCGGGGGGTGGGGGGGAGGGCGGGGAGGTGGCAGAAGGCCTGATTACTTCTAGAATGAATCCTTTCCAGACTAATGACCCCCAGAGATATTTCATGCAGCCAGCTCACTTCCAGAGCAGCCAATGAGATTAGCGGAGGCCCAGGCAGAACGGAACAGCGAGACAGCTCTGCCCGGGGGAGCCTGGGTGCCCAGCACCCTCCCATTCGGGTTCTGTATGACCCCAGTGCTCGCTTCAGCAGCACATATACTAGGATTGGAACGTGTGACCCCAGAAGGCAGAGATGCTTCTCCTCCCCCTTCCCTAACAGCGCCCCCCCCCACTCACATGGGTATCTCTTATGCAAACATTGAGGCAATTATGTTTTATTCTGTGAAATGCTTACTAGGATTTTATAAACTGAGACCATTATAAAGAAGAAAATTCAATAATCTTATTGCATAGATAATACATATTGACCTTTATAAAATCAAGGGGGTGGGTATACTCAGAAAGTTCAAGTAGAAGAGAGAAGTAGCGAATATTTATAGAGCACCCATGTGGTTTTCAGCGTGCAAAAACTGTGCAAGGCAGACACGGCATCATCCCTGCTTATGGATGAGGACATAGATGCTCAGGGGCTGGGAGTGACATGGCCCAGGTTACTCAAGGAAGAAGGGGCAGCACTGGGTTTCAAACCCAGCAACCAGTCTCTCATGCCCATTAACGTAATGATTCTGCTCCACTACAACTTAAGGGAAAGGTTATAGAGAAAAAGAAAAAGCTACTTGCTCCCCGAGCCCTTCCCACTAAGGGAATCGTGGGGAGGCAGGGGGGCGGGAAGGTCCTATGGTCCCTGACGAGGCTCCAGACAAAGGCTAGATTTGGAGTCCACCTGGGAATTCGTCCTTCTAGACAGAAGAGCAAAGGCATGGGTCAGAAATAAGCATGGTGCGAAGGGACAAAAATCACTCCGGAAACTTCTTTAAATCAGCCCTAAGTGTAGTACCCATGGCATGCTTAACTTGCCACCTGGGAGACTGACATGTCACCTCCTGGCAAGCGCAGCTCGGGTACCAGGGTTTTCTTCCATCAGGAAATGGTTGGTGGGCATTTAGGGACCAGCGGTATGAAGAAAACAGAACTTGAACTCCTGGGGGAACACTCAGCCACACTCGGACAGGGGCACAGAGGCACAGAAACAAGGCTTTGGAGGGAGGAGCAGGGTCCGTCCTGGATCGCACACTCCCCCCGCCCCGCCCTGGGGGGCACACACTCAGGCAGGACCCATCTCCTTCACTGGCCACTGGGGAATGAATTGAGGTTGCACATACACTTGTCTGTGATGACAAATGACCCAGGTCTGTTGGGAGGCCAGCCAGGCCCCACTGGGGTCATCTACACATAACCATTCAACCACTAAAATTCCAGGGGGTTACCGGATTTACCCTCGTGGCAAATGGTGACACTTCTTTGGTTATCTTTACTAATGCCATATCAATTTCACCTACCTTATTTGCTGTCCTGAAAGCCAGTGAGGAAATGGGGCATGTGTTCAGAATTTCACTTGACACGTCGCCTCCCTCGAAGGGCTCCTGAGTTCTGTAGCCATTCCTACTTAACGTGCTGTCTCCAGTGTCTGAGATTTACAACTAATTCTGATAAAATTTCAGGGGAATTGGAATGGTTATGGCTGTTTTTCTTTGATGGAGAATCAAACATGTGACTTGAGTGAATACTTGCCTTTTATTACCCATCCCTGTCCGTAAAATATCTGGTTTATGTGCCAAGAAAAGTATAAACATATGGCACAGTATTGGTTTTTCAGTAACTTGGCTTAAGCCAAAGGGGGAAAAAAATCCCATCCTGACACTATTTATGAAACAATTAATGTTGTCAACAGCCTTCCCACCTGCTGAGTTACACTCAGCCATCTAGGCCATGATGACTCCAAGAAGTGTCAACAATTCTAATATGAACTGTTGAAGCAAATCCATTTGAAAGGACTTATTTCTATGACTTATAAAACGTGATGATAGATTGCTTTCCAACCATAGAACACAAAAAATGCCTTATTCTCCAGTAGAATTCCCCCACCATAAAGCTAATGTCGAGATAACAAGCAACCATGATGTGCCAAGCATTTCCACAAATAGTATCTCACTGAATCCGAACAACAACCAGATGAGGTGGCTATTATTATTGTTATGGGCCATCTTATAGCTGAAGAAACTAATTCTCATTGGGGTCCAATAGCTTGTTCAAGGTCACGTTTAGAGGCTGCACAAGGATTTTTGTCTTAGTCAGCCTGGACAGCTATAACAGAATACCATACGCTGGGTGGCTTACACAACAGAAATTTATTTCTTCCAGTTCTGGAGGCTGGAAGTCCCAGATCAAGGTGCCAGCATGGTTGGGTTCTGGTGAGAACCCTCTTCCTGGCTCCTAGCTGTGTCCTCACCTGGCAGAGAGACAGAGTTCTGGTCTCTTCCTCTTTCTACAAGGTGCTAATCCCATCATGGGGACTCCACCCTCATGACCTTATCCAAACCTAATTACCCCCCAAAGGCCCCATCTCCTAGTACCATCACATTGGGGGTTCAGGCTTCAACGTGGATTTGGGGGGCACACAAACAAGACACATACAAACATTTAGTCTATAGTGAATTCAAACTGATCTTTGGGATCTAAAGGACTATGTGTCCCACAGTGGGTCACTGAGAGGGTTCTATGTTGAACCTCACCTAAATAAATTAGATTTTCAAAATCAGTTTTAAAAAAGGCAAAATACCGTGGAATACTTTTGAAAACTGTTTGGCAGTTTTCCGTAAACTTAACGTATTAAACATACCTTTGACCTACCCTGTGACCAAGCAATTCCACTCCTAAGCATTTATTCATCAAAAATGGGCACATAGGGCGCCTGGGTGGCTCAGTTGGTTAAGCGACTGCCTTCGGCTCAGGTCATGATCCTGGAGTCCCTGGATCGAGTCCCACATCGGGCTCCCTGCTCAGTGGGGGGTCTGCCTCTCCCTCTGATCCTCTTCCCTCTCGTGCTCTCTGTCTCTCATTCTCTCTCTCTCAAATAAATAAATAAAATCTTTTAAAAAAAAAATGGGCACATAGGTCCACAAAGACTTACACAAAAGTGTCCATAGCATCTCCAAACTGGGAACAACACAAATATGCTTCAGCAGGTGATGAGGTAAAGAAATAGTGGTACATCCATACACCAGCACACTAGTCAGCAAAAGGGGTGAACTACTGGTGTCAGCAACAATTTGGATCAAGCCCCAGAACATTCTGCTGAGCTATAGAAGCCAGACCCCGGAGAGCAGATATCACGTGAGCCCATTTATGTATATGAAATCCTAGAATGGACAAAACTAATCTATACTGACAGAAAGCAGGTCAGTGGTTGCCTGAGGCTCGGGAGGGAGGGTGATTGCAAAAAGTGGCTAGGAACGATCTGGGGAAATGGAAATGCTCTCTCTCTCTCTCTCGATGTGGTGGTGGTTACCCAGGTGTATGCATTTTTTTTTTTTTTAAAGATTTTATTTATTTATTTGAGAGAGAGAGAATGAGAGACAGAGAGCATGAGAGGGAGGAGGGTCAGAGGGAGAAGCAGACTCCCTGCTGAGCAGGGAGCCCGATGCGGGACTCGATCCCGGGATTCCAGGATCATGACCTGAGCCGAAGGCAGTCGCTTAACCAACTGAGCCACCCAGGCGCCCCAGGTGTATGCATTTGACAAAACTCATTGAACTGTGCACTTTAAATTGCTACATTTTTATGGCATGCAAATTATACCTCAATAATGTTTTCAACAAGGCAAGATGGTAGGGCATATTGAAGAGATCATGCTCTTGAGGTGTGAGGACCTGACCTCCTTGGCCCCACAATTTTATGGACTCACCCCATGGCATGGGAACATGTTGCTTAACCCCTCAGAGCCCCAGCTTCTGCATCCCTTAAGCAGAGGTGAAGATGCTAAGGCTGTGCTGGGGAGGGTTCATTTGGGCTGCACAGAATAGAATCCTGAAGCAGATTTCCCGGAGATGTTTACAACACTTCTGCTTGGACCTGGGTGGCTAAAATCTAATAGCATGGTCCTCCCAGCTGCAAGGAAGTCCCTATTCCAGGCAGCAAAGTGCCCTCCTAAAAACTGTTTCCAGGGAGAGGGGTGAGGATGCTGGAGGAGGCATCCAACAGCCTCTGCCCCAAATAGCTCTTCTCCCCAAATGATCTGAGGATCCAAAGAATATACATACCTATTCTGTGGAGCTCAGAGCACATGTTTACTGATACCAGTTATTAATTAGATATTAGTGATTACTCCTTTTCTGAATGGAATGTGTTCTATGCAAAAGCTGTAGCTTTAGAACTTCATTAAGTAGCACCTGCCCCTACTTCTTTGTATCTTCATCCCTCTGCCAGCAGTCAGAGTTCCTGGCAGGGTCAGCCAGTTGTCCAAGTCTAGGCCTCATGGGCAATAATTATTAAAATAATAACAAATATAATCATGACAACTAGAGACATGAATGAACTCATATTGTGTTGTAGGAGCTGTGCTAAGTGCTTCATATTTATTTTCCTACTTAATTCTGTCCACACCACCCTGAATTTGAATGGTGGACATTTGCTGTGCTTTGGCAGCCCAACACGGGAACGTGTCCAGGGAACCCGTCCAGGGACCCCGATCTTGGAGGTGGAGGCAGAGGCTCACTTCTGTCCTCCCACCCCCGGCAGCAAGGACGTGTCCCGTGACCTGGGTTTGCCCAGTCAGATGCTCCTGCTGGGACTCTGTGCCTTGCAAGGGAGCAGGACAGTTGGTGGGTGGCTGTTCCCAGCAGAGACTGGTGGCCCTGCTGGGGGACACCCGCCACCCGCCCCCACACACTGGCGGCCTCTGCAGCAGCCAAGCTCCGACTAGAAAGTGCTTCTGGCCCAACTGTGTGCTCACAGCTGTCTAGATTCCTTTGGCTCCTGCTTTTTTCTGAGCCAGGTCTCCAGCCTTCCCATCTCTTCTTGACTTGCCCCATATCCTTCCAAAATGATTTCTCTCTGTGGAATCCCATTGCCACTTCTGCTGGGACCTGGCATGAGCCTGTACCTGGAGGTGCCCAATGTCACCTCTGTAAGCAGGTACGAGACTGGCCTCTGACTCCGTACCTGAGCCCAGACTCTCTTGAATTCTGCGTGGAAATGGCTCCTTCATTTTCTGTCCCCAGCCTCTCTCCCTTTCAGGGCTCCAAACCAGTTCACTGGGCTGGGAAGAAGGGGGCAGACACCGTGCCATTCTTTGCCTCTTTTCTCACTGTTCTTTCAAGTTAAATAAAACAAAATTCTTGCTCTTCCTTCTGCCTAAAAACAAACGCAACCAAACAAAAACAAAAAACCAACTTCATCCACATTATTAACTTACCAAAAAAGAGACCATCGGGTTATCACATTTAAAAATGAGCCAAATTCTAAACCCAGTTGTGCATTTAGCTAGGAACCACCATGCTACCAAAATAATATCAAATACTCCGTACGCATATAAGCCCACTTCTGTTATTCAGATGGAATCTCCGGGGATAGACTTATCCACTGTTTGACTGAGCTGGCTGGTCATGTCAGGACTCGGCCAGTTTAATTTATTCTTAACCATTAGCTTCGCCATTAAGTGAATTCCCAATCTACTATTATTTGTTCAAATAAACTTACTTGAAATTTTTTGACAATCATTTTGTCCTTAGATTTCAAAACAAATAGGAACCTGCACCAACACACCAACAAAGAAAACTTATGCTGATGTAAATTCCCAATAGTGATGCAAGAATATTTTTCTTCATCTTCACCAGCATCAAGCATTATCTTTCCCCCTTAGTTTTGCTAATTTAACAATGAAGATGTATTTCCTTGATGTTTTCATTTGCATTTGTTTGATAGAGAGTGTAATCTGTTCGTTATCATAAACTAACTTCTGAACTAAAGGCGATCTTTATGAAAGGCACATATCTCAGATATACGGCCCTGCTGGTTCTCCTTTTTTTCAGAATTTTTCATGTGCTTCCTTGTGGTTCCCATTTCCTCCCTCTCCACTCCCCTCTGGTGGCCTTTGATCTTAACTAAACTCCTTCCTCCCTCACCTTTGTCTCTGCTTTCACACAAACGTTCTCCGTTCTCCGCAGGTGTCTGTTAAATACTTGCTGTCACAAAAGAGAGGACCCTTGGCATCAGGCTGACCTGGGTTCAAATCCTGCATTTGCTGCCTATTTGCTGTATGACCTCAGGCAAGGTGTCTGAGCCTCACCTTCCTTGTCTGTAAAGCAGGGTGACCACGAGGTTTAGGATCAAGGTCAAGTTCAGCACAGAGCCTGGCACACAGGAGCTCAGTAGCAGCTCCCATTATGATTGTGGTTCCTCCAGTTCCTTGTCCATCTCATTTTCAAGATCACCTCTCCCATTCCTCTGCCCCGGACCTGTTACTCATTAGCTGGGTAACTCAGAAAGGCATCTACTGGAACAATTCTTACACTATGCTATTAAAAGTGAAATTTCTTGTATTATTTAATAATGATACATTTTTTTTTTGCTATTTTTAAATAATGGAAAATGTGTGAACTGTGCCTCTCCTTATTGCCAGGTGCTCCATTACTGTAAATTGTAAAATAACATTTTAGTGAGTAATATTCCTTCTTCAGATCATACATCAAATATATGTCATCTTCATTGTTTAATTGACACTTTATTTCCCCCATTAAGATACAAGCAGAAATAAATTTCACTTCCCCTCCTGTAGATGCAATTTCATTTTGATCACACGTGTCAGTGGGAGCAATAAAACATCAATTAAGCAATGAAATCATGACAAATACATGGCATTTGATACATAATTGGCCCCTCCAATCTCGTTTTCCCCAAGGCCAAGGCTTCCTGGACCATTTATGTTCTGTTTCACCCTGAAATCAAGCCTGAGCTTCTACCCCTTTTCCCCCAGGATGGATATCTTGAATACATCCCACCCAGAAGGAGCTGGGCTAGGGGGTTGGATCTTATCATCACAAAGTAGTGGTCTTATTATTCAAGTGAGGAAACTGAGTCTCAAGGAGGCACAAGTCCCCTCCGGGGTCCCTCCACCCCCCACCTCCTGGGATCAGAGCTGGGGATGGAACTCAAGCCAGCTCACTTTCTACCAGCCCATTCATGACTGCAGGGCAGGGTAGTTCCCCACGCAGAAGGAAGGTAGGAAGGAAAGCGCTGGGTATAGGGGCTTGTATCTCAGAGAAAGGGGGGCTCCCTGGTAGGTCTGGGGTGGTGGGGACTTGGCTGAGACGGCCCTCTCTCCACTCCAGGCCCCCAGAGGCTGGCTGACATTCTGCAAATGTTTGCATGTCCTGTAGGTGCTGGGGCAGTTCCTGGGGGCTCCTGAGGTGCTGGGTGCGGTGGAGAGCATGGGGGTGGGGGGATCCTCTCGCCTGGGGGAGTAGAGGGGGAGGGACACAATAACACAAAGTGAATGCTCAATAAAGAGTGTTCAGTGTATTAAACATAGGATGCCTTGGCTGGAGGCAGCACAGAAGGGAATTTGCTCCCCCGGCCCACGGAAGGGGTATGAAATGGACCGCCCCTGAGGTGCCATCGAAGGGGATGTTGAACTTCCACTCCCTGTTTCTGAAGAGTAATTTTCCACAGAGACATGACGAATAATAGGAGGAACTTGGCTCATTTTGGCAAATTGCTCCAATTTTCCCGCATTCTCGGCCCCCTGTATCACCTGCCCCCACCTGTCTATTTGGGCCACTTAATGCTCTGGATTCAGACCTAATAGAGGCTGTTTGTTTGGCCCTGGCCCAAAGGCTAGACTTGTTTTCAGGACAGAAGCTGGAAGAAAAACCAATCTGGACATCTAAATCACAGCCAGGACTCATTACATAAATGATATATTTACACAATTGATCCCTTTTCTACTGGGTAATTAATCCGGCATCGGAACTCTTAACGATTTAATTGTCATATGTTCTAACTGAAATGGTTGCCACAAATTTGCAAAGACAAGGCACGGATTCAGGTGTCCCTCTTTTGTCTACGGAGCAGGGCTGTTGCCCCACCTTTCAGTGTTGCTAATAAAATGGGGGAAAGCCAGCAGATAGCCCCCAGAGCGCAAATGCAGAAGGATGGAGTCTGTCTTGGTGCAGGTCTTGCTGGATTGGATTGTTTAAGGGATGGAGGGGCCTGGGGCAGAGGAAACTTAAATCTGGTAGCTATAGATTGGGCCCTGCCTCCACCACTGAATAGGCAGGTGCTGGTGCTCCATCCAGATCCCCAGATCCTGCACACACACGCCTGCCCCACACCACCTGGCACTGCTTTGGGTCCTTCCGCTTCCCACTATAAGCACCTGTAACTTTTTTGCAGGACTGCCAAAGAGTTACTGGAGCCACTTTGCCCAAAAGATAAGGCTGCTACAAGTAAGTGCCTGGGACTTTGTGTCCCCCCAGGGTGGCCTTACCCACACTGCTTCCGGGGAAGCAGACGCATGACAGGTGCAGCACCTTTGCCTCTGACTAGGGCACCTGGAGGCATAACTGACTCATCGGGGCTCCCCCACGATGGGATCAGAACGAGCCCACCCACTGCAGAACTTGGCCCGGAGTTGCACCTGACTTGGCTTCCTTGTCTTCCCTGTGCAGCTCGCCCCACCCCTTCCCAGTCCCCCTGGGACCACTGCCATAATCCAGCAAATCCTCACCTGGGGATCTGCTCTGGGGGCCCCCGCCCTGGGACAATGGTGTGTAGCTGAGTGACCTTGGCAGGCCTCTTGCCTCTCTGCGCCTCAGAGCCATCACCTGTGAAGTAGAAGAAATAGTAACACTCATTCCAATGGTTACCAACAGATGGCATCGACAGGGTGTGTGCCAGGAACCTTCCACGGGACACTTCCACACATTCTCTCCTCTGATGCTCTCAGTGGCTCTAGGAAGAAGACACTCATATTATCCCCATTATACAGATGGGTCATTGAGGCACAGAGCGGTTAGGCACTTTGTCCTCATTCACCCAGCTGGTAGGTAGCAGGGACAGAACTCAAACCCAGGCAGTCCAGTTGCAGAACCACCCTCCCACTGCTCCCTCCTGCACAGTGCAGCCCACCCCACAGCGCTCTGGTCCACAATGAACTATGGAAGTAGAGGGCCCGGGGTCACTCCAGCACAAGGGATGCTCACGCCTGCACTTGTTGCTCCTTAGTCCCCAGGAGGAAAGGGCAGGGAGCTTGTCTCGGTCATGGGCACTGCCACTTCCCTACTGCCTCTGCAGACCTCATGGTCTTATGGGGAGAGGCAGAAGCACGCTTCCCCCAGCCAAATCCCACAGCTTCTCCCGCCTCAAGAGGCTCTTGCCTAGCTTGAAGGACCCAACACGCTGCTTCCTGGAGAAGCCATGCTGGCCTGCGCCCTATGTGGATTAAAACACCTGTGCAACTGGGGAGCCTGGCTGGCTCAGTCAATGGAGCACGGGACTCTTGATCCTGGGGTCATGAGTTCGAGCCCCACGTTGGGTGTGGAGCCTACTTTAAAAAAATAAAAATGCTGGTTGCATCTGCCCAGACTCTCCCCGACCCTCCAAACCCAGGCTGACTGTTCGGGTCTGACATCCCAAGTTTACAGCTTCCTACTTATGGGTATTTTCTACCAGGGACACGGTATTGCATAAATTTAAGAGCACGTACATGAGGCATTTAGCATCACGACTGACTACTACTTTATAAACACATGCTACAAATATCTTAGGGAGCGTTTTTTAGTCATGCACACTTGAGTAAGAATCAGTCAAACTTTCTCAACTGACAGGTGGAAAATAAGTTCTCAAGCTAGCCTAAGCAGAAAATGGAAATTTAGTATAGGGATACACAGAGCCTAAAGATGGAAATGTAGTCAGGCCTCAGGAAGTGAGTGCAACCAGAGACAAGAAAGTCCTTAGGGATAGGACCAGCTCCTCTCTGTTGAGCAACCTCTTGCTTCTCTCTCTCCAGACCTCCTTCCTCCACTTCATCATGCATGTGGCTAGAAAAACATGTTCAAACACTTCCAGTCAGTGGGCATTGCGGTGTGTTACAAGTATGGCTACTGGGAATGCGGGGTGGGGAGGAAAGGAGAGGGACAATCTCCAGGCAAGGTGGTGTCTCAATAATCTGAGGTCCATTTCATGCTGGGAGTGGGAGTATAAGGTCATGGGCACAAGGGAGGCAGCAGGGGTCTGTGAAAAAAAAAAAATGCTGTGCTTGGAATTCATACCTTGGTCCCGCCCAGCCCAACCTTGGGCAGGTTGATCAACTTCTGCTTCCTCGGGTGTAGTCTTGCAGACGGGAGAGGATTGAATGCGATAACATTCATCAACATGCGCCTAGCCAGCACCAGCCCTGGAGTAGATGCCCAGGACATTTTGATGAGAGGGTGATAGAGAAAAATGTCACTCTTGCTAAAGGTTTGCCCTGATCACTGGGCTTAATCTCTAGGTGTAGCCATCTAGAAATTAAATCTACAATTAAAGTCAAATGATGTGGGAGGCTACACACAAGAACTATCAAACAAGAGGATCATTTTTACTGTTGGCCATTAAAAAATCATATCATTATCCTGTTTCTTTTTTTCAAAGTCTGAAATCTTGTTTCTCTCATTTACTAGTTTGGCTTCCCCACCAGAGTGTGAGCCCCGGGAGATCAGGGCCCTCCTTTGTCCTGGTCACCCCTGTCTCCCCAGATCATAGGCTGGCACCTGGCACTCAGGAAGTACTCGAGAAATATTAATCATGCTGGGGGGTATGCCCCACCGTCTAACTCATGGAGGCCGTGGAAACAGCAAATACTGATGCCAAATGATCTGGTTGACCAAATAGGAACCAGGTGGACTTGGACACAGGAACATCACAAACCACTACAGTTTTAGGACATTTATATGTTTGGGCAGAACCCAACTGCACTGAAGTTTTGAAATTATAATCTGTATGCACCTATCTGAGAATGTACTATCAGGTCATTTTTGTTGAGCATTGTGTTTGAAACTCCAGGACGCTTGTTAGTCTGGAAAGAGCCAGGCCCAGAATATTGTGGGTAAACCAGTGTTCCCTTGGTCTTGTTGTTTTCTCTTATTCTTACTGTGCCCCTTTAAGGGGGCCGGACACACGGTAGTTGCTTGATACATGTTTGCTAAGTTGAATTCGATTTTTCAGCATTCTAGACACCCCACGTTGCAGAAAAACAACATACACCCCCAGGAGTGTCAGCATGCAAATCGCACAAATCACAATATCCTGCATACTTCAGGGGAAGCAGTTTATCTGATCAATCATTACAACCCTTTCAGAGTTTTAGAAAATGCTGACACCTTTCAGGGAGGAATCTCCAGGGCTGGAGTTACTTTAGGACTTCCTATTTATGGAGAAAATTGGGGCAAACTCATGTCCGGGGATGACTACCTTCTGGTTGGCATTTCTGAGAGAACCAGCCTTGTCAAAGGTCAGTTGTGGACAACTGATATTCTTATGCTTCTCTACCCAACCAATCTAAACCCAGATTCATTATAATCCCTCTCAGTATCAATCACCATTTATTATGTGAACGGGTGGATGGAGCCTCAGTTTGGCTGAGAACCTCTACTTGAAGCTGAGTGTCCGATCAGACTTGGTGCCTCACTATCTGGTCTCTGGTCTATCTAGTCTGGGGCTCTGGTCTATCTAGTCTGGGGCCCAAGCTAAAAGAACAGCCTAAGCAAAGCGGACAGCCAGACCTGAAGTCAAGGGACAGGCAAGTGCATGCCTCATCATAAGGCCAAAGTAAGTCCAGGGCCAAGCTTGATGTCTTTGGAGTGGGAAGGGCGAGCCTCCCATGGATGGGCTGACTATTTTGAACAGCAATTTAATCTGCCATCTCCTCAAACGAGGTTTTCTTCTATGTTCCCTAAATGATGGTACTTCCTTGATTCTAAGGCTGATATGCTTTTATTTTAATATTTCTGAAATTGAGATATGAATGACAATTAATGTGTTTATTTATTGTAGTGAATTCATGCTTTTTTTTTTTAACCTAAAAGGCTGTTATGAAATTGATGGTGTATTTTAAGATTGATAGTGTCTGAGAATTGTGGAAGTTCAGTAATTTACGACCATCCTCCTGGAAGCTGCTCTCTCAAGCACGTTCAGCTCTTCCCTCTCCCTGACTTCTGTGTATAATTAGTTAGCAGGTCCTGTGGCTCTGCCTTCTTGATGAATCTCAAGTCAAGTCGCTCCTTCCATCCCCATAGCCATCTCCCTGTTCAGAACCTCATAATCTATCTCCCGAACTGTAGCCACAACCTCCTGCCTGGTCTCCCAGCCACCAGACTCTCCCTGCTCCCACCCAGCCTCACTCTGATGGCAGATTTCTCTTCATGAGCTATAGCTTCAGTCCTACCATGCCCTTGCTCCAAAACCTTCTCTGGCTCCCCACTGCTACAAGAATATGCCAGCCCTCTAGCTGGGCATTAGGATTCTCGTGATGTGGACCCAATCTGCCTTTACAGCGAACTCTTGCTCCCACGCACCACAGATGGGACAACCCCATCCTCCATCTGCAAGTGTCTGGGTCTCTGCTCATGCTGTCCTCTCTCCCTGGAATGCCCTCTACCCCATCCCGTCCATGCTTGTTGAAATCCCCTCCACCTTAAAGACCCAGCTTCCATGCCACCTTCCTCTCCTCCCCTTCACCATAAGACTTTCCAAGACAGCTGCCCCAGGGCCCCCTCTTCAGAATTCACCTCCAGTTTCTCAGATGTCACCTGCTGCTTTCTCTCTATCTCTGTGGTGACACTCATCCTGTCCCAACTTAACTTTATAGCTAGTTGTGACCCCTATCTGTTTCCTGCCTTAGACAGTAAGTTCCCAGAGGGCAGAGACCACATTCTGATCAAACCTGTGCCCCTTTAAGGGGGCCGGACACACGGTAGTTGCTTAATACATGTTTGCTAAGTTGAATTCGATTTTTCAGCATTCTAGACACCCCACGTTGCAGAAAAACAACATACGCCCCCGGGAGTGTCAGCATGCAAATCGCACAAATCACAATATCCTGCATACTTCAGGGGAAGCAGTTTATCTGATCAATCATTACAACCCTTTCAGAGTTTTAGAAAATGCTGACACCTTTCAGGGAGGAATCTCCAGGGCTGGAGTTACTTTAGGACTTCCTATTTATGGAGAAAATTGGGGCAAACTCATGTCCGGGGATGACTACCTTCTGGCTGGCATTTCTGAGAGAACCAGCCTTGTCAAAGGTCAGTTGTGGACAGCAAGTGTGGGAATGTTCTTCTTTTTCAATTGTGTCTAATCTGCTGGAGTTTCTCAGTGAGAAAAGGACACAGCAAAATCACAGTTTGAGCTGGATCTGTCTAGTGCAACCCTTCACTTTGTGGATGAGGAAACAGGGACAATTAAGCAGTACGAAGAAGAGATGACTCAGCCACACCACCCAGGAGGTCAGTGACACCCAGGACTGACTCAGATCCAGGCTCAAGCACCCCCCCTGTTACGGACTATTTGTGTCCCCTCCACACCCAAGTCCACATGTCAAAGCCCTAACCTCCAAGGTGATGGTCTTTGGAGGTGGGGCCTCCAGGAGGTGACCAGGTCATCAGGGAGGAACCCTCATGAATGGGATAACGCCCTTGTAAGAGGCATGAAATGAGAGCGATTTCTTTCTCTGCCATGTGAGGATACAACAGGGACACAGCTGTCCGTAAACCAGTAACAGGGTCTCACTAGAACCCGGCCAGGCTGACACCCTGATCTCAGACTTTCAGCCTCCGGAACCATGAGAGACAAATATTTGCTGTCTAAGCTCCCCTAGTGTATGGTATTTTTGTTGTAGCATCCTGCAGGGACTAATGCACCTGTCACTTCCCTCCAGCCCTCCGTCCACACCCCCAACATTTGATCAGCTACCATTTACTGAGCAGGGACTAGCCTGATTCCATGCCAAGCACTCCTCACTCATGACCTCATCCCAGCCCCACAGCTGTCCAAGAAGTGGGCACTGTCATGGCCACCATCCAGATGAGGAGACCAAAGTGACAGGGAAGCAGATAGCTTGCCAAAATCTGTGCAGCCCAGAAGGAGCCAGGTTGGGATGAAAGTAAGGTCTGCCTTGCTTTAGATTCTAAACCACTTGTTCCATGCTGCTCCCCAGTTCCCAGCTGAATTCCCATTCCCTCTCAGGCCTATTATAATTACAACGAGAGAAGAGAACTTTCTTTTATGACGGCATGGAAAAACTCTGAGCCCTGCATGAAGACCTTAGCTCAATCTGGCATGACTCTCAGCAGCTGAGGGCCTGGTACTGACTTCTAATGAACAGATTCGAGCCAAGTTGTCAGAAAGGGTAAAGGCTCAGCAAAGTAGATGAGGAAGAGGAAGGCAAATTGTCAACTTTCCTGAGACTTGGTATTTTTGTTTTGTTTTCCAAGAGGGAGAAATAAATACCCTTGACCACAGAGTCACGAAGAAGACGTGGGAGGCCGGGTGAGAAAGTGCTTTTCAGAATGCAGCACATCTGAGGCCTGGCCAGGGTGATCTGGAGAGATCTGGGAGCACCAGGATCTCTGTGGTACCTCAGCTCTGATCCTATCTGGATCCTTGCTTCCTTGTTGCTATGGACTGAGTTGTGTCCTCCTCCCCCACCCCAAATTCACGTGTTAAGGCCCTAATCCCCAGTGTGATTGTATTTGGAGATGGGTCTGTGGGGAGGTAATTAGAACGAAGCCTCATAATGGCCATGAGGCCTCTGTCTGCCATGTGAGGGCACAGCAAGAATGTGCCTTCTGCCAACAAAGAAGAGGGCTCTCACCAGACACCAAATCCGCTGGTACCTTGATCCTGGACTTCCCAGCTTTCTGTCCCTTCCTCTTCTGACAAATCCTTCAACTTATTCAAGTGACCTTTCCAGAACTTAAACCTGATCATATCCTCTTGCTTCCTGTTGAAAATCCTTCCATGGCTCCCCATTGCCTACCTCTTCAAGAGGCTGCCCTTCGTTCATCAAAGCATGTAAGCTGAGAAGGCAATAGATTTAGTTAGTTGATAAGACAGAGGTTACCTATTCATGGAAGTGACATTCTTCATCTTCGCTGTCTTCTCTTGGTTAGAATCAAGTTACTAGGCCCAGCGCACACTCAAGAAGAGGGCATCACACAAGGTCGTGAATGCTAAGAGGCAGGGATCACTGGGGGCTGTGGTGTCCCCCCAAAATATATATGTTGGAGTCCTAACTCCTAGTACTTGTGAATGTGACCTTATTTGGAAATAAGGTCTTTGCAGGTGTAAGATATAAATCAAGTTAAATTAGATGATATCGGGTTAGAGTGGGCCCTAAATCCAAGGACTGTTGTCCTAATAAGACCATGTAAAAAGACACAGGGACACACGGAGGGGGAAGACGGCCATGTAAAAACAGAGGCAGAAATTAGAGCTATAAAGCTACAGACGAAGGAAAGACAAGGACTGCCTGATGCCACCAGGCACTAGGAGAGAGGCATTCCTCCCCAGAACAGATTCTTCTCTAGAACCTCACAGGTAGCATGGTTCCGCCAACTCCCGGATTTCACATTTATAGGCTCCAGAATCATGAAAGAATACATTTCTGGAGCCCCCTAATTTGTGGCCCTCTCTTAGAGCAGCCCTAGGAAATGAAAACACAGATCACTCGAGAAGTCTGCCTACCCCAGCAAACAGAAATGGCAGAATCCTGAGCCCCCGACTCACCACCACCATGTGATTCGCTGGGTTTGGCAGAGTCTTATTGATTTTGACGCAGGAAGTCAAGGGCCCATGAAAGGGAAACAGCTTCCCTTGTCACGTGTCAGCCTGCCCCTCCAGCCTTCTGTGCTCCCTGCCCAGCACGCGAAGCCCTTTTCCAACCTCTATGGCCATGTCCTGGCTGTGTCCTCTGCCTCTTTGTCCTTTTCTCTTCTCTACCTGATAAAAATAGACTGTAGCCGAACACCTCCTCCAGGAAGCCTCCCCTGACCACACCATACCACCAGACTGAATTCGTTTGTCAAAGTTCATCTAACCATATTCTTAGAATGTGTGCATTTCTTTGCGCACAAAAAAGTTGATTTGCGAGGGGCGGAGAGGGAGAGGGTGAGAGAGAGATTCTTAACCAAGTTCCATGCCCAGTGTGGAGTCTGACATGGGGCTCAATCTCACGACCCTAAGATCATGACCTGAGCTGAAATCAAATCAGATGCTTCACCCACTGAGCCACCCAGGCGCCCCAAAAGCTGATTTTTTAAAACCTACAACTCAGTGGTGGTCCTCCTATTTTGCTCAGAATAAAGACAAAATTCCTAAGAAGGCCTCCAGAGGCCCATGTGTTCAGCAACTCTGACGTCTCCCAACTCACCTTCTATGTTGCCTTTGGTCACACCACCGTGCAGCTCCTTGAACATAACAGGCCTCCTTCTGCCTCGAGCCCTTGAGCACTTCCTTCTGTTTGGAACATTCAGCCTAATACCCCACCTCCTCAGAGTCTTTGCTTAAACCCTTCCTTCTCAGGCAGCCTCATCTGACCGCCTGACTTGATGGTACAACATCCCCCTCCCCCACCTCAGTGCCCTGTTCCCCTTTAAGTTTTTCCCATGATAGTTATCATCCCCTAACATATTATGATTTACTTACTCCCCCTCCTAGAATGTAAGCTCCCGAAGGGCAGGGAGCTTTGTTTTGTTCACTGAGGCATCTCAAGTACCTAGAACAGAGTCTGGCTCGTATTAGGTACTCAACAAACATTGACTGGAAACATTATGGTGATATTCTTAGTATCTATCGAGACTTGCTTTGGAAATCCCAGCCTGTCTCAGCAATGTGGGAGAAACCAAATAACAGTGGCTGTGTCCACAGTGGGGCCTTATGCAACATCAGGGATGGCAGCCTCCCCGCCCCCACCCCGAGCAGAGGTGTGGAGAGCGTGAGTGTTCTCAGAGGGCCAGACCGGGGAGTGGGGAAGACCCAAGGGTGGGGTCTGATAGCTTGTGAAGCCTTTTCTACAATGAGTATCTTCTTCTAAGACACAAGGGGTGCCCTGCCTTGTTTTCCTAATAGAGTCATTTTGGTGCGCCCCATTGCTTTTCAGATAGAGAGGCTGGGACACAGAGAAGTTCAGAGTCTTGTCAAAGGTCACAGCAAATTATTAGCTGGAGCCCACAAAATATCCAGACACTTTCAAATAGTAGGATATGGTAGAGCAAAATGCACACACACACACACACACAGCATTTGTTTTCCCCTAATGAGAACATGTGAGAAATTATTGTTTGGGGAGAGAGGCTTTTTTTTTTTTTTAAAGATTTTATTTATTTACTTGAGAGAGAGAGAGAGCACAAGTGGGGGGAGTGGGGGGAGAGGCGGAGGGAGAAGCAGACTCCCTGCTGAGCAGGGAGCCCGATGTGGGGCTTGATCCCAGGACCCTGTGATCAAGAGAAAGGCTTTTTTAAGAAGACAAGGGAACTAAGAAGAGAAAGGGGGTCAGGGATGGGACAGCTAGCTTGCTCCTCGATAGCAGAGTAAGGCCCCCTTGAGGCAAGGCATCAATTCCTGGGGTTATCTCTCCCTTGTAAGACTTCTAGCTTTCTGGGAGAAACCCCATAAGAATGGATTTCTGGCCCATTCTGGGCTCATCCTAAAAACTGAGTAAAGGATACCATCGACCAGAGAGAGCCATCGCTTACATAGCCCTTTTGCTGTAAGGCCTGCACTGTCCTTATAACAACGCCCTGAGGCTCGTTATCCTTTAGGACTCTCTCTACCTTGCCTTTGTCACACTCTGTGTGTCCCAGTTTCCTTATCTGTCAAAGAGGAATAATAATAGCACCCACCTCCCCAGGTTATAGTGCCTGCCAGCCATATAGTGGGGACTCAATGACTGTTAGCTGGTATTACATCCCTGTAATTATCACCCTTAACTCTTGGGAAAGGACTAGACATTCAGTCACTCTAAGGAAATTATACTTGACTCAGGATGCAGATGTGACCCATCTCAGAGTCACAATCGTTAGCCAAAGGGAGGGCTCTTTGGCAGCATTCCTGGCAGCCCTGGAACAGATGAGAGAACTTTCCAGTAAAGAGGGCCAAAACACATGCAGGCTGGGGCACAGTTTCCCCAAGATCGTAACGCCAGACTTTTATCCGTTCTGCCTGCAAATCAAGGACCTGCTTGGTGAGAAGAGTTAAGTGATAAAGTGTGGTCGTCAGGGCCTGTGCCCGCTGTGTGGGGAGCCTCCATGCCTGGGAGCTTGGCAGCCTTGGCTAAAAGTCTGAGCAGACCCTCCCCACTCCATGGGTAAGCAGGTGGGCTCTCCCAGGAAGCTGTACATCCAAGGAGGACCCTGTGGAGGAAAGCAGGTGAAGTTCGGAAGAATATGGCAATGCTCCCCTCCCCTGGTAGAGCTCACTACTTACTGACTTGTAAGTGTGCATGTGTGTACAGCTGTTTTGTGTGTGTGGTGGTCATGGGAGGGGGGATGGACAGGGAGGCAGGTGAGAATACCATTCTAAACACTCCTTTGCCAGGCCTCATTCTCTTTTGTAAAAGTTGGGTGCTAATTTACTAGCATTCTCCAGGCCCCCTCTGCCCTTGTCCCACTGGGCTGCAGAGACCCCGTTCTAAACAGCCCATCTACCCAGGATCAGCCTATGAATGTCGCCTCCAGTAGTCCCATCCCTGCGGCTCCTTTAGATTTTGTAAAACGTGTTACCAGAGGACCTCGGGTTCTCATTAAATTTTTTGAAAAATGCTATTGGATAGGATCAGGCTACCAGAAGAACCATAATCAACTGGACAAATCCTCTGAAATGGGAACTGTGAATTCACTCAGTCATTCATTCACTCATTCACTCAGGCATTCAGACATGAACACAAGTGCTTACTGAGCACCACTGGCCCTTCCAGGGGCTCCCAGCGAGCTTGCAGTCAGGATGGGCACCTCAGGGATCAGTTACTAGCAGGAACAGAAAATGGGCCCAAAAACAGAGGCAGGAAAAGAGGAGAGGAGGGTGGGAGGCAGGTGAGACCACTTCCTATGGTGGCCAGGTAAAGATCAGCAGTGATCTGCAATCGACTTCAGTCTCTGCTTCTTCAGGAACCCAGAGAAGAAATGCTTTTGTTCTCCAGCCTGGCCCGGAAGGGTAAAACAGCAATGGCTTTTAAATGCTTTTCGCCGGGACTGTGGTTTCTCCCGCCGAGCCTGATGTCCCGATGTCCCATAGAGGGCGCTGTTTGCCTGCCGTGGAATGGAGTCCTGGGCGTGAGTAAGCAGAAGCCACACCCCTTGTCAGAGGGCGAGTAAAGGGCTGTGTCCGCGCCGGTGGCCCCACAACCACGAGCTTTCTGGCAGCGGAAAGGAAAGATTTACTCTGTGCAGGAAGCCCAGCATCCCTGAAACTCAGGGTATGGGCCGAGGGTGCTGACACCCGAGAAACTCCTCTTTCTGGTCAACACACGCGCACACACACACACACACACACACGCACAGCAGCGCACCTGCGCGCCCCCTGGGAGGGGAGACCCCGGGAGAACTTGGGAAGACAAGAGAGTGAGGTTCGGGTAGCGGCGCCACCGGGGGCGGGGGCGGCTGTCCGGGACTCTTCTCCTGCCAGCCTGAACCCCTTGCCATCTGGGTCTAGTCCTCAATTTGCAGATCATCCAAAACCCACTTCCCCAGCCAGAACTTTGCAGCGACGTCTGCCGGCTGCTGCTTTTTCCCGAGAAATGAGCAGCTTTTCTGCTTGTCTCAGTTTAAAGGCGGTGTCCACGAGTCAGAAGTTTAGCCAACTTTGCACGCGTCCGCTCCGGATAGGAGAGCTCCCACAGCACGCGCGAACACACGCAGGGGCCTCTCTCTCACAGCCTCCGCCGCGTGGCAGGCGGGTCCCGGCTGAGCCCACCCAACCTGCGTAGACCCGCGCGCATCGAGCTATTTCTGAATTGAGGAGAAAATGACTTCTGGGTGTCCAGCACCGATTGGATGACCTTGGCCCAGTCTCCTCTCCGGGAGACCTGTTCCATCTATAAAACCCAAGTGTGAGACCCACCCTGCTTGAGTGTCAGGGAGGTGATTGATTTCAAACTCAGATTTCGGAGGCTTTGGCGTTTTGCATTCCATTAAAGCTCTATACAAACTCAAGGGAGTAATAATAATGAAAATAATGATTGTTTATGGAAGCACCATTTACAATGCTTCCTCCCAAAGCAAAAATAGGGTTCACTACTGTAGATGAATGTTTGCTGAAAGAAGCATTAAATGCGCCCATCGAGATTTGGGGAGGGGGGAAGGGGACGGTCTGAAGATCCGGATCAGAAAATAATACATACGCACTTCTCTACTGGGGAACCCAAGCGGTTGCACCTGCCAATGCAGGACAGCCTTGACTTAGCGGAGGGATGGATCTAACCGGGGAAAAAAAGTCAATGGGGAAGCGAAGGGGCCACGAAAAGACCTTGGGTGTATGGAAGTTCACAATGGGTGGAGAAGAGTGATGGCCACTTTGCCGCCTTACTCTGACCAGGGAGCTGTCTCTCGGGAAGGGACCCCACAAGCAATCCTACTTTATGTGATGCTTAAATCTAGAGTCTTAAATGCCTGCCGTATGGGCTTCTTGTGCAACCTGGGGAGCTGCTTTTTAAAGCCGAGAGAGTAGAGTGACCTTCCGCCCAGCTGTCCCTCAGAGGCCCAGCAGGGTTCTCTAGGGACTTGGCAGCCCTGGGGGACGTGCTGCCGTGCCGCTGCCACGGGCCACCGCCGAGGAAGGTCCCGCCGCTGTGCCTTCGGTTCTCCTTGCCCCTCTGAAAGCTTTAGGCAGCTCCAAACGCTGGCAGGAGAGACTTCCCAGGAGGAAGCGCTGTCTTCGCTGTCTTCGGGGCCGCGAGCCGGCCCGAGAAGAGCGCCCTTCTGAGCGTAGCCGTCGGTGCCGCGACGCTGCCGCCTTAGCAGCCCCAGCAAGTGACGCGTGGGCGTTAGCCCATTTTGCGCGCACAGGCGGGTGCGCCGAGACGCACACCCACTCCTGCTCCAGAGGAAAGACTCACTCTTCGGTTTCCCAGGGCCAAAGGCCAAGGCCACGCTGATTCTGGCCCGCTGACGCAGTGCAAGTACTTACACCCCGAGTCCCTTCCTATCGATTAGACGGAACCTAAATCCCCCTCTTCGTGGCCGCGCCCTTAGCAGGCTTTGGGGAACATGCTGAGGCCGCCGGACCCCAAAGGGTAGGAAAGTGCTGACTTCGCCGCGGGCGGGAGGTTGCGTCCTGCCTCCTGGGCCGGGGCTGCGTGGCTCTCCAGCAGCGTGGGGGCGGCGGGACCCTGTCAAGCCCCTGGGGGCGGGGGATCGGCAGCTGCGAGCGCGGATAACCCCGAGGTGACCCGGGCGGGCCAGGCCCGCCCCTTCCCCCTCCCGCAGGCCTGGCGGCTGGAAGCGGGTCCCCGAACTGCAGGGGGGAGAGGAAGGCGCGGGCTCCCGGCGCCTTGGCTGTCAGTGCGCTCCGGCCGGGGGCGCCGCCGGCTCTGCGTCCCTCGCTCGCCTCCTGCGCTCGCCGGAACGCTCCGAGTGCCTCTTTAGCGGGAGCCAATATCCTTTTGTGCTAATAGGCTTGTCCTCATTTGCTGCCTAATTGGACTATATAAAGCCAATAACAGGCAGGCTCTTATAGCCCGAAGCCAAAGCGCCAAAATCCGAGCGAAGGCGAGGAGGGGGCGGTGGCGGAGGCGGCTGCGGGGCCCGGGCTCGGCTGCGCCTTCGCCTGCCTAATCCCATTTGCCATTGTACGCGCCCAATCGCCGTATACTCCCCGCATTTAACTTGGATGACATTTTGATTTCATCATTAGCATCCGGCGCCGGATTGACGCAGCCCCAAGCCGGGGACTGCTCCTGCCGCCTCCTCCCCGGGAGCTGCAGCCGCCGCCGAGCCGCCTCGCTCCCTCGGTGCCGCGGCTGGGCCGCTCCCCGCCCCTCAGCACCCCTCCCACATGCGAGCCCACCCCGGCCGGGTCCTCACCCCGCCCTCGCGTCGCTGGATTTGCGCCCGCGGCGGCCCCCGACTTTGCGCCCCGTAGTTGAGTTCCGTTTATGGTCTGATTTCCGGCCGCCCGCCTGCTCGCCCGGCCGCCCGCCTGTCCCGATCCCTCCCTCCCGGGACCCGGAGGAGAGGGGACCATGCCGGAGCCCGGGCCGGACGCCCCTGGCACCGCTAGCGCGCAGCCCCCGCCGCCGCCGCCCCCACCTCCCGCGCCCAAGGAGTCCCCGTTCTCCATCAAGAACCTGCTCAACGGAGACCACCACCGGCCGCCCCCTAAGCCGCAGCCGCCCCCACGGACGCTCTTCGCGCCGGCCTCCGCCGCCGCCGCCGCCGCCGCTGCCGCCGCCGCGGCGGCCAAGGGGGCTCTGGAGGGCGCCGCGGGCTTCGCGCTCTCGCAGGTGGGCGACCTGGCTTTCCCCCGCTTTGAGATCCCGGCGCAGAGGTTTGCCCTGCCCGCGCACTACCTGGAGCGCTCCCCGGCCTGGTGGTACCCCTACACCTTGGCCCCCGCCGGCGGCCACCTCTCGCGACCTGAAGGTACCGACCTCTCTTTGAACTTTCGTTGTCCTCCCCGCGCGCCAGGGCCATGCCCGTCCCGCGCCGCCTCCCATCTCAACCCTGAGACCCCCGCGCCCTCCAACCCGCTGTTTGGCCAACTTCCTCCGGCCCCTGGCTTGTATCTACTGCCCGCGCGCTCGGTTGCGCTCCCCGGGAATCCAATCCCACTTGGTGAGAAAAGGAGGTGGGATTGGCGCTTCCCGGGAAAAGTGGCCTGGGGTATGAATGGGGAGGCTTCGGCCGGCTGGGACCGGGGACCGGGCCTGGATGGAGGCACTGACCCGGTAGGCCCAGGCCAGAGGCGAATCTCTCCGTGGGCCCCTGGCGGGAGATCTGAGGGAAAGAAAGGAAGTGGCCGCTCTGCCACCGTCCGGGTCTCTCGCCTGCCCTCGGGAGGAAGGGGATCCCAGGACGCGGAGTCCCCACCCTGGCCCAGCCAGGAAGGAGGCCCGTGGGAACGCTGAGGCCTCGAGGCCTGGGGCCCAGAGGCCAGTGCGGATCGAGCCTTCGGCCCCCAGGCGCCAGGCCTCGCTGAAGGCTGTGTCCGTGTGCGTGTGTGTGCGTCCGTCTGTCTGTCTCTCCCCAGCTTCGGAGAAGGCGCTCCTGCGGGACTCCTCCCCCGCCTCGGGAACAGATCGCGACTCCCCCGAGCCACTGCTCAAAGCCGACCCCGACCACAAAGAGCTGGACTCCAAGAGCCCGGACGAGATCATTTTGGAGGAGAGCGACTCGGAGGAAAGCAAGAAGGAGGGCGAGGCAGCGGCGGGAGCAGCGGGGGCGAGCGTGGGGGCGGCGGGGGCGACGCCGGGCGCGGAGGACTGGAAGAAGGGCGCCGAAAGCCCCGAGAAGAAGCCCGCGTGCCGCAAAAAGAAGACGCGCACGGTCTTCTCGCGCAGCCAGGTCTTCCAGCTCGAGTCCACTTTCGACATGAAGCGCTACCTGAGCAGCTCGGAGCGCGCCGGCCTGGCCGCGTCGCTGCACCTCACCGAGACGCAGGTCAAGATCTGGTTCCAGAACCGCCGCAACAAGTGGAAGCGGCAGCTGGCGGCCGAGCTGGAGGCGGCCAACCTGAGCCACGCCGCGGCGCAGCGCATCGTGCGGGTGCCCATCCTCTACCACGAGAACTCGGCGGCCGAGGGCGCCGCGGCCGCGGCCGCGGGGGCCCCGGTGCCTGTCAGCCAGCCGCTGCTCACCTTCCCGCACCCCGTGTACTACTCGCACCCGGTGGTCTCATCTGTGCCGCTGCTACGGCCCGTCTGAGGCCCGACAGGGGAGGGGGAGGGAGCGCCCGGCCGCCTTCCCAGATCCCGGAGGAGACTGGGCCGGGCCGAGGGCGCCAAGACGTCCAGCGGCCTTCGGGAACCGGGGCTTCGGCGCGCCGCCCCGGCCTCCCCTCCCCCAATCGGTAGCGTTTTGTAAGTATTTGCAACGCATTTTCGTGCAATTCACCCCTAACGGATTTGAGGCGCTTCCCCTCTTACTCTTGGTTTGGGTTCTCTTAAGAAAGAGCAGGGAAGAGACAAAATTCCCGGGTCAAATACTTTGTCTGAAAGCTTTTGTAAAAGGTGCAACTCTTCCCCCCTCCCCCCAAATTTGCATTGCGCTGTGGCTTTTTGGTTTTATTTTTATAGAAGAGAAATAAGCCGCAAAAACCTAAACTCCTCTAGTTTATTCATTTTCTATAGAACTATTTTCAGAAGTCCAGAGAGAGAGAGAGTGAAGGAGATAATTCACATTATCCTACTTTTATTCCTGGATTTCTGAGTGTGGTTCTCCCTCTCCAGCCCTAGTTATCCTCCCCAATTTTCAGAATCTGAGAAGCCTCTGGTAGGAACCCCGACTCAGGCCGCTTTTCCCGCAGAGGTGTGTCGCGGTTGACCTCTTCATCTGTCCTGCTTTGTGACTGAGGAATTCTCTAAGTGTTTAAAAGGAAAAGACAAGACAACCCCAAATTAGACTTCTGATTATTGAAACAACTCCACATCTGGCCCGGTGTGAGTGGTCTTATTTATTAGTAGCATTTATTTTGGGGATTTCATTTGTTGGTAAATTATTATTATTACTATTATTGCTTTGTTCCCTGTTTTGAGAGAGTGGTTTCAATATTAAAAAAAAAATCTGTCTTTTATCCTCTCCCCCTTTTTGTTCTGCAGTAACTGTTGTACTTTTGACCTGTGCAATATTGTACAAAATTTCCTGAGAGCCCTGCCTCTTTCTCCACGGAGAAAAGCAGACGTTTTCACTGTGTAATCCTGGTCATTCGTTTGGGAGGAGAAAATTAAGAAGAGGGAAGGGGGGGAGGAAAGAAACAAGGATAGGTAGCACAGCTCAAGGGAGTAAGATAGGCAGGCATACTGGAGCGCTTTAAGTGAAGGACAATCAATTTAGGAGAATTTTAACTTATTTGATATATGTACAGATTTCTTGTAAAGTTCACCCTCAACTCCACAGGGCTCCTCGCTCTGCCACCCAATCTGTTTTCTTTCTGTCGGTGTTGGCTACACCTGTTGTTCTGCGATAGCTTGTCGTTCTCCCCACCCCCCATCTCCCTCGTCACTGCCCGGGTTCAGTCCCTTTTTAAGAAAAAGAGAAAAAAGCCCACAAAATATTGTTACATTTAATGTTGTCGTGAAATTGAATTAATTAAAAAGAAAAGAAAAGTGAAGCCTTTCGTGTTGCCAGAGTGTGTAACTTCGGACGATTTTCCGCAGAGCAGGTGTCTATGAAACTGTTTTCTGCCTCGCTCTCTGGCCTCCTCTGCGCTCGCTCGCCCAGTCGGACCTGGACGCACATCCCCACAATCCAGGAGGCCGCAGAGACAGAGGCGGCTTTGTTCCCGACCAGGGCTGCTCTCTCCCCAGTGTCTTCTGCGGCTTGCAAAGCCCTGCGCTCAGGGGAGAATGTGGGGCGGAAGGGGCGAGAACCCAAGCTTCTCTAGTTTGAGAAATTGAGCGAAGCGGCGGCCGCGAGCTGAGTGATGGCGGATAAATTTCCGAACATAGTGCTGCAGCCTCGCATTCCGTTCCCAGGCCATGGTTCCTTCAAGAGCCGCGAGCTCCTGGGCAGGACATTTCGGGGCGCTCGTCAGCGGGCCTGGAGTGTGCTGGACTCTGTGGCATCTAGGGTCGGGGGCGGAAAGCGAGTGAACTTAGCGTTTAGCCGTGGCCAGAGGCGGGTCGCGGAGTGTCGCTGGGAGAAGCCAGATCGAGAGAGGGCAGACCCAGGGAGGCCAACCAGCTCCCGGACCAGGAAGCATCCGCAGGCCTTGAGGAACTGTGGCTCTCGGGGCGGCTCGGGTAGGGGCGCGGTCCCGGTGTGTCGAGTGCCAGGGAACAGAGACCACCAGACTGTGGCAGCGGCCACTGAGAGGACGTTGTCTCCTCCCAGCCAGGCCCTTTTCTGTCCACCGGTGCCCACCACCTCCAGGGCGGCCTCTCTGGTCTGCTGTCCGTCTGGCCCATGCCTGGAAGCGCCCCGGTTGAGGTTCCCATGAGCTTGGTGGGCAGCCTGCGGAGGCGCGGGGCGCCGGGAGCCGCTGGGAAGCGCGAGTCGGCCGGCGGAAGGAGGTGCTTGGGCCCTCCTTGCCAACCGCCTGGCTGCCTGCCTTAGAGCATGGGGTCTGTACGCCCAACTCCTGGCAGGGCAAGTTCGAAGCTGGGGAGCCAGAAGGGGGAGATGAAGAACCTGTAGACCGTGAAGATTCCGAAGAGCACACCGCCCGGCGCGTCCGCTGGGGAGCGCCTGCACGCGCTCCCATTCCCTCTCTCAGTGCTTTGCTAGGTTCCCTAAACCCAATCGACACAGTTGAGTCTACTATGGCTGAAATGTTGAGTATCGTTTTCTGTTGATGGGAAACTGCCCCCAAATAAACTGGCATGCGTATTTATGGCACAATTTTAGCCTGAACCTCAGTGAAGATAGATCTCCCTTTATTTCCCTGTGGTTTGGAATAAAAACGAGGGCATGTGTCGTAAATGAAAAATAAACAGAAATTCGGGGTCAAAATATGTTGTTCCTTGTGTTACCTGCAAACATAGTGATGCCTTTTACTGTTGGCAATACTAACTGTGGGACAGGCCAATAACAGCTCATTAAAAATAATGTTGCAATAGCAAACATGTCCTTAGATTTTACAGCCAGAACATGATGCTATCAAACGCCAAGAAAATACTTCTTTATTTGTGTTTGGATTCTAGAAAACGGTTCTTGACTGACCCAGTCTATACAAAGTCAAGAAATAACTGGTTCCCCCCCACACACAGTTTATTCTTTGTCCTGCTCCCCGAGGCCTCCCTTTCCCTCCTATTGGGGAGCCCCACTGCCCTGCACCGGCATGTTTCTCCGTGGAGCCACAGTGCCTGCCCTAGGGGAGAAGGGTGGCGCCAGGCCTCCAGGGACTGGCGGCTGTGTGAGCCTAGAAGCTGGCCCAGGCGGGAAACTTCCGCTTCCCTCCTGTCTGGTGGGGGTGGTAGTATTTCTCACAATGCAAGAGAAAGAATTGAGCCTGAGTGTGGGGGCACCAAGCATCACCGCTCACAAGGAAGCATCCTAGGCTCTACTGCAGGGCTTTCTGAGGTCTTGGTGTCAGGAGAGCCCAAGAAACCTCTCAGTGGGACTGTCACATCCCAAGAGCTGGTTGGGGTCACCTTCCCCTACAAAGAATGCCCTTCCCCACCCCCACCTCCACAGGGATTGCCAGGGGCTGTTGGAACCATGCAGCAGAGGGGGCTGGCTATCTGAAGGGGTGAGGGTGCCTCTATGCAATTCCTCCAGGACATTCCATTGTGGGATGTCAGCCCCTGTCCCCTACCCTAGGACAGTGGACCAATACCCCAGATTTTATACATTCACCTTCCTTTCCCTCCCATCATAGAACCTAAGTTTCTTTCCACCTACCTTAACTTCAGATCCTTCCCTATCTGCGCCCCCTATTAATCTTCAAGTCAGTGCAAATGACAGGTCTTTCTGGCTAAATCCTTCCT
Source organism: Mirounga angustirostris (assembly GCF_029215605.1). Classification (NCBI taxonomy): domain Eukaryota; kingdom Metazoa; phylum Chordata; class Mammalia; order Carnivora; family Phocidae; genus Mirounga; species Mirounga angustirostris. Next base: position 146,124,038 of record NW_026991714.1, read on the forward strand.
GCATCATCCAAATAGACACACCAGCAAACTACACATAGGGTCCACTCACGTGTGACATAAACACTCACCACACACCACATACACACACACACACACACACACACACACACACACACTTTAGACAGACCTTAACAGACCCGTACCCAGGGGCCCGCAGTACACCTGGTCACATATGTGTTTAGCATCACAGCTATCGCTAACACACAAAATCAGGCACACTTTGAGATGACCCTGGGCAGCTGGTTTTCTCTGACGGCCCCAGGCTAAGGCAAGCTGGGTAGAATCCCAACGAACAGACTGAGCCTGAAATCAGTCCAACAGGAATGCCTCCTGCATTCCTTCTCTCCCACCTGCGACAAACTAGTGGAGCCTGTCAACACCCCACCATGGACTTCCATTACTCCTATAGGCCGGGACCTAACGCGGAGCCCAGGTCCCCACAATGTGGGTCTCTGCCACTCTGAGTGCCCCGGATCGCCTCGGGGCCCTGGGAGACTTCGGAGTCAGCGCGCAAGCTGTCTCTGTTGACAACACAGATGTATTTCTTTTATTTGATAGTAAATAGAGCGGGTGTGTGTACATCAAACAACAGCAAGACAGATATAAACTGCCCCCCCCTCCCCGCCACTGGGCGCTCATTCTGAGCCTGGACGTCCTGTTGGCAGCCAGAGCCTGAGGCCTCGCAGAGAGAACCCCAGAGCGCTCTCCTCGCTCCCAGAGCGCGCGCTCGAGGGTAGAGCTGGGAAAAAGAGGAGAAGGCAAAGTCGGTGAGATTTGCTTTCTCTTCTGCAGGCAGGCGCACACCGGGCCAGCTACGGCCTGGGCGATGGGGGTGGAGGGACGAGCAATGGGGCCCAGAGGGCCGAGCAGCCTTTGGCCTTTGGGAGCTTTGGCTAGGCCCCGCGTTGTGGGGCTTCCTGGGCCGGGCCATGATCCCCAGTGTGTGTGGGGGACACCTCAGTTTCCCTCGAGGGGCCCTGTGGGGTGCAGACTTAACTGCCCGCCTCCAAGACTCCATTATGCCCCACCTCTCGCGGTTGTCCACGCCCCGCGGCCCAGCGACCCATCCAGGGGGCCTCTCCCCTTTAGCGATCTAAAACCAGACTCCTCAAAGCAGCTAGGAAAAGATCTCTCCACTGGGTCGCCAAGACAGAGACAGGGTGCAAGAACCATGAGCACCACAGAAATCCCCTCTTAGGATCCGAAGCGAAGCTGGTCAAGCTCAGGGGACTACTTCTGCCAGGGCACGTACACGTGGCCCTGCGGCGAAAATCCGCCAGGCTCCTCCTCCAGGCTTCCCGCCCACTCTGTGCCCACCACCTCGCCCTGACTGCGGGCTCTCTCTGGCTTCGGGGTGCCAGTGGTCCATGCGTCCCTGCGTAAGCTTCTGGAAGTGTGCACGCCTGTGTGTGCACATGCGCCCAGTAGAGGTGTGCTGGGCGGATGCTGACCCTTTGACCTCTAAACAACTGGGGAGGGGGGAGGCGTTGAGGAGGGGTGGCGAAAGAGAGGAAAAGGCCGCAAAGATAACTAGGCTGGCGGTACTTTGGAGCCCTGACTGGTGCTCGGACCGGATCTTGAGGTGAGATTTGGGTGCACTTGTCCCCCGGCGTGCCCCGCTCCTGTGGAAGTACCCTAAAGGCTCCTCGGGTGGGGAGCGGCAGCTTCCGGGGAATAGGGTCTCACTGCAGCGCAGCCTTAACCCTCTCTGGGATCCATTTAATCTCCTCGGATTTCTTCCCAGCCTTCTGCCTCTGTCCCGTAGACCTTTATTCGAGCGTCGGGCAGTTTCAGAGACCTGAGGCAAGGGATGGCTGGAGGCTGCGTGCCTCCGTGGAGAGTTTCCAGGCAGCGCACACTGGTTGTACTCGCCCAGATCCCTTTCTCGGCTGCCGCTCCAGGCGATGCGCCTGCGGGGAGAAAAGGCCCCAAATCTGGGTTGCTGGGATTCCAAAAGGATTCCTTCTGGTTGCGGTGGAAGGAGAGGAAAAGGAGGTGTAGAGCGAGCGAATGAGCGCCAAGGAGAGCGCGTTGCGCCCATCACTTACTCGGGAGAGGCGAGGTGGAGTCACCTGGTGTGCCTCACCGGAGCGCTAATGTCTTAAAGAAATAAAAAGAATCCCCTTCTCTCCTGAGCTCCTTCGCCGCCCTCGCCCCCCTTGGTGATGGAGTGCACGCATCAGATTTTCATCAAAGTTCTATTAAGTGAAACATAGGTTGCAGGGCACCCTTTGATTGAAACAGTTTAAATTTTAATTGTGTTTTTAATTTGACATATAGTTGCAGAAAGGAATGACACTGCGTCGCCAAGGGGCGGTCGATTTTCTTAATTTCTCCCAGAGGAATTGATGAGTCTATCAGGCCACTAGATTGGAAACCCATTAAAGCTCTCTGGTTAGGCTGTTAATTGGAACTTGATGGATGTGGGTGGGGGGTGGTGGTGTCGGGACTCGGCTATGCTGATCCAATCTTCATGACTTTCTGTTTTCCAATAAATTACACAATTCATTTTCCAGCCGCAGATTACATAAATTGTACACCTCTGGGGCTCTCTTTTTCAAATAGGGAGCCCTTTTTCCCAAAAGCCTATTGCGAGATGTCATTTGCACCAAAGAACGAACGAACAGCAGAGGTCCTTGAATGAAAATCGAAACATAATCAACGTTTATACTTAGAAAATTTATTGAGATCATTTTCTCTGGTATTTCCTTATTTTAAAGTTTGGACGCGCCATATATCATAATCCACTCCCGTAAAGGTGTGGGGGGGGGGGCAGACTGTGTTTAATATTTATCGAAGCTTGATTCCAAGATCAAACTTGTTTATGACTTCATCTGTCATTTCGGAGGGAGCCTTCTTCCACTATTACCCGGCTCAGCCAGCCTATTTCCCAACTGCTGCAGAGCAGAGAGGATCAATTTTTATTAGGCTCCTCGGCAAGTTTGCTCTGGGCCGCTTTAATATTGAGCAGCGGCATAATCTCGAGACCTAAACTTTAAGCGTCCTTCCAGTTTCGGAAAGTTTATCATTCCTTGGAACCCGGTTGTGTCTAATTCCTAGGGAGGGGGCGATCCCCCAAGTGAGGAGGGGCCGATCCCCCAAGTGAGGAGGGGCCACACTCCCGAGTATCTGCTGTTAATCTGAATGGTGTAGGGAGAGGCGGAGTTATCCCTAGACTAGGAGGGTGGGGCGGGAGGTGGTACCGAGTTGAAAGATTGCCACACTGGAGGACAGAGAGACGGGGTGTCTGTGGGTGGTGGTTCCTAGAGCTGACGGTTCCTGGGAGTGTGTTTTATAGCTGTGCTGGGCCCAGGAGAGGGCGTCTGGGCCTTGCCCTCTGGGTGAGGTCTCGGGGACCCCCGGATGCCCCAAAGGGATGGCGGGAAGATTGAGTCTTGGCCTTCGGGCCCCTGCGGTGTGACCGCTATCAGTGCCCGAGGGGCAGGAGACCCTGCCGGCGACAAGTTGAGAATTGCGGAGGAGAGCCCAGAGGAGAGTCCTTCGGGTTGCCGAGCCAGGAGTCTTGCTTGGTCTCTGCCATGGCCTCCCCGCCTCCGTCCTGCGCCCACCATCACTTCCCTGGCTCAGGGTAGAGTGTGAGTGAGTGTGGGTGTGTGTGTGCGCGCGCACTAGTCGGAGCTCAGCGAACGTTTGCTGACTCAATGCGTGCGAATGCGTAAGCGTTTATGCAAGTGCGTGCATGCGGCTTAATGCGTGCGCGTCTGAAGATGTGCGGGGTGTGGAGGCTATGCAGGACTCAATTGTAGCGCATCTCTTTGTAGACCAGACTGTCAATGCGAGAGGAATTAGCGAGCAAACGGAGTACGAGGGAGGCCAGATGGCTCCTTTTGACTTCCCAAACTAGCCTGGGGTGAGGAATGGGGCAAGGTCGTGGGGTCGCGGGGCGTTTCCTAGTTTTGAGTCCTCAAACCAGTCCTCAAACCTCAGCACCCCCCGCCCCCGCCACACTCTCCTCCCCACTGGCAGTCCCTCGCTGCTCCTAGCTGCTTCTCTGAGGCCCACCCCAGAGGTCTGGCTCCCATCTCACATGGTCCCCGCCCTAGCTGAGGCCAACCCCGTGGGTCCTTGGCCCCACCCATACATCTGCCCCGTTGGTCGCGAGATTGCTGAAGTCCTCAGTCTTCCCCGCAGCCATTTCCCAAACTCCGTGCCAAAGCCTGCTCCACCCCTCGCCCCCTCCCAAGGGCCTGGTATTGGCGGTGGAACAACCTTGAGCTTCAATCTTGCTTACTCTGCTCAGGCTGGTCACTTTTCTCCACTGGGCCTCAGTTTCCCGGCCTGTACAATGGGGGTAAAGATCTGCACCACAGGTTTGCCATGAGGATTAAAGTGAAGAGAGATGGGATGCTCCGGCGTGTTCCAGGTTGCCGGCACCAAGTATTTCCTAATTAGGAAGGGTCCAACCAATGCCCACCCGCAACTCCGCTTTCTTCCCCACAGGGTGGCAGGCTCTGCTCTCCGGGTTGGCCCATTTCCTTGGGGTAGCCAAGGCCCGGGCCGTGAGACAGCACCCACTCAGGGTGCTTGAGGCAGGCGGAGAGGCTGCAGGCGGGTGAGAGAGTCGGCAGTGTCTTTCCAGGAACCTCCCCTCTATCCCCCAACCAAGCGGGAGCGCGCGGGACAGGCTGCGACGTGGCCCCCGAGCCTGCGCCGCGGCCGCGCAGAGGACGCACAAATTGTATTTCAGCGCCGGGTCCTTCCGGGTTAATGAGCTGACACCATGATTAAAGCTGACCATTTGTAATGTGTCTCGACCCCGCCGCAGAGCCCTGAAGAGGTTAATGCGGTGACGGAGGCCGGCACCTGCCCCTCGCGGGCCTCCCGGGCCGTGGCTCACAGCCCCCAGCCTCCACCCCCTCGCCTGCCCCTGCTCGGCTGCGCCGCCGACTCCTAATCAATTAGCCCATTAACGAGCCCTTCGAGGAGTTAAGTAGCGAGAGGTTCTGCCACGGGTAGGGTTGCAGTCGGTAACTCACCGCAGCTAATGATATTATAAGCGCTTTACTCAATAACCCGGCGCGGCGCGGGCGAGGAGGGAACTGCACCGTCATGGTGCAGCGTCTGGACATCTGTGGGGACTGATTCCAGAGTCTCCTATCACCTTGGTTGCTTTTGGGGGAATATCCTAGGAGCCGGGGGCTCCCAAGAGCTCTTGGTCCAGCATTCTCGAGGCCGCAGCCGGGGGGGGGGGGGGGGGGGGGGGGTTGGTGGTGAGGGCGGGTGGCCGCGTTGCCTGAGCGCCTTGGGGCCTTACCTCGTCTTCGTTTCCTCCAAGCTTGTGTAGACAACTGTGCCCTGGTACCGTGTTGCCGGCACCAGGCTGCTTCTAGATCCAGTAACAGCCGATCTGGGAATTAAAGGGGAGAGAGCCAGGGCTTAGAGGCGGCCGCAAGGAGGGAACGAACCACGGTTTATTAAACACTTAACCCACGCCTCAGAGTTGGCCACTTTGACCTAACCTAACTTCTTCGAGGTAGGCATTGCTTCCTCTAATTTTAGGAAAGGAGGAAACCGATGCTCAGAAAGTTTTAGTATCATGTCCAAGGTCACCCAAATGAGATTTGAATCGACTTTGCCTAATTCTAAAACTATAACCTGTTCTCACCTCCTTCTCCTCTTCTTCCCAGCTTCAAAGTGCTTTTATTTCTGCAGCAGTTCCATGGCCTGCAGCATTTGCCAAAAACCGGAAATCACCTGTGAAACAGAGGGTGGGCGGTTGGCGGTGAGCTATTAAGCAAAAGTTTACAGAGTACCTACTATGAGCTCCTAGTGCTTCTGGGCTTTCGGTGCCTTTCCCATTCCTATCTAATGCCATCCTCAAAACAGGAGAAATGGGAGGATGCTAATGAGAAGTTCATTTCATCTGTGAGAGCAGTGAGGTTCTAACTGGAACTGGACTTGTCCTAGTTCACGCAGTCTGTAAATGGTGGTGCTGGGACTTGAACCAGGATCTCTTGCAACAAGATCTAGGTCTCTCCTACCCCAGGGATCATGCAGGCCCATTGGGCCTGTGACGGGGTGAGCTCTGTAGGCGGGGATGGGCAGAAGTTGTCTGCTCCCTGGCCTCCCAGTTAAGCTCCCAGGAATGGCATCAGTTCGGAGGCGCATGCTCCTAAACCCCTTCCCTCCCTTGCCGGACGCAGCGGTCTGCGGGGTGCCAGTTCTGCCCGCTCGCCCGGAGGAGAAGGGGTTGGAGGCTAGGGGAGGGTCCTCGAGCAGCCTGTTTGAGCTCCTCCGACGCAGGCGTCGGGCCACTCCAGCTCGGAGCCTCGCACTGCCCGTGCCCCTCGAGGGGGCCGGAGTGCAAGCGGTAGGAGTCCATACAGAGGCTAGGACCTCCAGCTGGAATCTATGCTGCTTTTGGCCCTGCTGTCCTGGTTGGACACAGCAGATGCCCGCCGGCTTCTCGGCGCGCTCCGGGGCGCACAGTGGCTGCGTGCCGGGCCTGGGCTTTTTGAAAATTTCCGGGGCCGCTCGGCGGCGCTGCGATTGGCCGCGGCCGGATAACCTCTATGCAAATGAGGCCGCGCCACCTCCGCGCCGGCGGAGACCCCGAGAGCTGGCGGGCAAGGAAGGGGCATTCGCGGTGGGGCTGGGCGGGCACACCCAGAGCCGGGCAGGCAGGGATCCCCGTGCAGCCATCCCGTGCCCGCGTGTCCCCCGCGCAGAGGGGACGCCTCACCAGCTTCGCCGCCCCCTCCCCCTGGCTCCCCTCCCCGCCCCTCCCCCCGCCTGCCTGCCTGCACCACCTTCCACCCAGATCGTCTCTAAAGGGAGTTCTTGGTTTCCTCCGATTTCTTATGAACCCAGGATGGGCAGCAAGGAAGATGCAGGCAAGGGGTGTCCGGCGGCCGGCGGCGTCTCCAGCTTCACCATTCAGTCCATCCTGGGCGGGGGGCCCCTCGGAGGTGCCACGGGAGCCCGCCGGCTGGCCCGCCAGGAAACGCAGCCTGTCCGTGTCCTCGGAGGAGGAGGAGCCGGACGACGGCTGGAAGGCACCTGCCCGCTTCTGCCCAGACCCGCAAGGCCCCAAGGAGCCGGGCCCCAAGCATCACCCCCCCATCCCCTTTCCTTGCCTGGGTAAGGATCGCACGCCGCCGGGTCGGCCGCGAGCAAGCTCTAGGGGAGGGAAGCTGTGCCGGGGTCCAGGCCCCCTCTGGCCAGAGCCCCGGCCGCCCGGGGTCCAGGGAGGAGGGGTGGGGACGTGCCCGCGTTGTTGTCTCCTCCTCCCGGAGGGGGCTCGGGAGGTGACGGGAACCGTCTTGGAGAAGGTTGGGTTGGAAGGAGAATATACCACAGCGGGCTGGTACAGGGCGGGCCGCACACACGGCTCTGCCCTCAATATCCCCTTTGTACATCGGTCGGATACTTTCCGAACAAGAGGTCTAGAAGTCGGGTCCCAGCGGTCCATCTGTCTCTACTGCAATCTCTTCCAGCTTCTTTTTTCTCCTCTCTCTCCCTCTGCCCCCCCCCCCCGCCTGATTACCACTCCAAGATGATTGACAATGGTGCCTTTCAGAGATGGCTCCTCTTTACAACACTGACGAAGGGGAGCCCCGCGTTAGTCCTTAGCGTGATTTCCGAACAAACGGCCTGTGAAATGATGCCACACTATAAAGCTCGGGGAACTCTTCCAGCTCAGTTATTACAAGGCAAAATCACCTTTTAAAATGATGCTAATGTCCCCCCGTCCAGACTTGCTCCCCTTTCACCGAAGCTGGGGGCACAGAGTCCCCACACTCTCGAAATAGCTGGGACCCGTTGCCTTTTCAAGGCTAGGGTGCTGGGCTTTGGGTTCCACCGAGAGGTAGAAGAGGAAGGGGTTGGGACCAAGGCTGCAGCCGCCTGCCATCCCCCCACCCCGTCTTGGCCAGGGCTGGGGGTTTCGGAGGCTCCCCAACTCCATGCCTTCCTGTCTGTTCTCCCTCCCCAGGTACCCCCAAGGGCAGCGGAGGCGCGGGGCCGGCGAGCTCGGAGCGCACGCCTTTCCTCTCTCCCTCGCACCCGGACTTTAAGGAAGAGAAAGAGAGGCTCCTGCCCGCGGGCTCGCCGTCGCCAGGGCCAGAGCGGCCGCGGGACGGCGGCGCCGAGCGGCAGGCGGGCGCCGCCAAAAAGAAGACGCGCACGGTCTTCTCGCGCAGCCAGGTGTACCAGCTCGAGTCCACCTTCGACATGAAGCGCTACCTGAGCAGCTCGGAGCGCGCCTGCCTCGCCTCCAGCCTGCAGCTCACCGAGACCCAGGTCAAGACTTGGTTCCAGAACCGCCGCAACAAGTGGAAGCGGCAGCTCTCGGCCGAGCTGGAGGCGGCCAACATGGCGCACGCCTCGGCGCAGACTCTGGTGGGAATGCCGCTGGTGTTCCGGGACAGCTCGCTGCTGCGCGTGCCGGTGCCGCGCTCGCTCGCCTTCCCCGCGCCGCTCTACTACCCCGGCAGCAACCTCTCGGCCTTACCGCTCTACAGCCTCTACAACAAGCTCGACTACTGAGCGGCCGCCGGCCCGCGCCGCGCTCTCCCGGCCGCCTCCAGCTGCCCCCTCCCGGGGCTCCGGAGCGGGGCGGTGTGTTGCCAGAAATATTAAGAAATACACCATGTGTATTCATTATCTCTTATTTATGGCCTCTGCCCTACTTTTTGTTTTGATTGTTTCGGGTATTTATGGGCATTTCTCAAGCCAGATCGCCTGCTTTCTACCCCAAACAAACCAATACGCTTTGAAAACCATTGTGGAGGGGATGTTCTCGGGTGGTGGTGGGCATGGGAGTTTCGGCCAGATCTACATTGATCGGTAGGGGGAAAAGAATCAGAAAAACACCAACAGAACCAGGTACACTCCTCTCCCCATATATACACCTGTAGGTATGTACACGCGCACACAGCCGGCCAAAGCCAGCGAGGTGTTTGGACAAGTATCTCAACGCCTCTTTTCGTTTTCCTCGTTCCGAGGATGGGTAGGAGGAGATTTCAGATCTGTAAATATTTTTAAAGAGGAAAATAAAACATTTTAAGCATCGTTGCTAACTTTGGTGAGACTGATTGCCCAGCGCGCTAACGCGCGGCTTTTCTCGATTTTCGGTGGAGGCGTGCGGCAGGCAGTAGAGGTCTTGCTCCCACCCCACGTAGAGGGTGGGACTGGGGTCAGGGGTTAAAGGTGGGGACCTTGGCGCCGTCGAGGCGGCACGTGGGCTAGAGCTGCACCCCCTTCCACTCCCGGGTGCCCGTAGACCTGGCGCTGGCTGAGGCGCACCTGGGCAGGAATCCATCTCGGAGCCCGCGCTGAGAGGGACAAAGGCGGGGAGCCTCACTGCTGAAGCGCTACCTTCCCGGAACGAGCATCTTCCCAGCACTGGGAGCGCCTCGGGCTTAGCCGCAGCAGGGCGCCGTGCGACGTGGTCCAGCCTTTGCCACGCGCCTCCTCCCGAGGGCGAAGGTCGGGTGGGATGGCGCTGCCTGAACCAGGTGCAGAGCCGGCTTTGCTCATCGCCCAGCCTGGCGCGACAGGCTTGCAGGCGCGTACGCTTCCCGAGCGGGTGGCACAGTTGTCGGTCCCCCGCCGCGCGGAACTGGGCGCAGAGAGGCGGCACTTCGGCCGAGGAGGGATCTGAGGCTGGAGACGAGGCGCGCGGCAAAGGCGCTTCCGCGCACTTTTTGATTGTTGTTGTTTATAGTGTATAGTTTGCGTTGTGTGTGGCTGAATGGAGGGGTCACGGCAAGCACGTGGCCAGTCGCGCTGAAAGGAACCGCGGCGCGGGGCCTGCGTGCCCACCGGCTTCCGTGCCCTAACACCTGCCGCCGCGCGCGGGCTGGGAGGGCGCGGCACCCGGAGAATAGCAGCGCGAGTGTCATGCCAATCGCAGAGTTTTGCAATGTTTGATCGCAGCCGCCTGTGCCGTGTAAAGCGTCGGAAAAGATGACTGGACCTTAGAGAAGGACGTTGGTTCCGTGTCACGTGGGGAGACCTCCCCGGTCCTCCCGCCTCCGGTCCCGAGGTCCCCTTAGCCGGTGCAAGGGTGCTGCTGGGAGAGCGCAGGGAGGAGGTCGGACTTCATCCTCTAGAAGGAAAACATTTGCGTGATGGACTTGTCTCTGGGGCGAGAGGCGTCGAAATTATCAGCATTTTATGAAAATGTAGAGGCTATCTGTAAATCAGATCTATGTGACCCGCAGTATTTTGTCTGAAGTGCTTGGTCTCTTGTCCATTTTGAGGTCGTTGTTTTCTTCTCATATAAGATTTCATGAAAATTACAATCTCTTTCAAGATGACGTCAGAGGGTTGTTATCCAAGAACACATCTGCAGATGCTAAGTGAGTTCTAGTCCACTTACTTCATTTCAGCTGAGTTAACCCAGTAAATATTTACTGAGCCCTAGAACTTGCTGAGAACTGGGCTAAATATTGGATAGACACAGAGAGAAAACAAAAGTGACACTGGGTCCGTTTTCTTCTGATTTATTTGGTACATGTATTTTATTCCAAAGAATTTTTTCTTTCCATATGACCCACTTTAAATTCTTCCTGTCCTTTAAAGTTGTTATTTGAATATTCCATGCTGAAACAACCAATTTGCTCAAGGACCTACTTGTATAGGAATATTCCATCCATCTCATTATTGTCTGCATTTCAGTAGATTATGTTTTTGTCAAGAGATGATAGTTTTAGCAGTGTTGGGTCACTGTATCCTCCTTATGCTTACTTATCTTATAGGAAGTGGTTTTCTCTAGCCACTCTAGGCTCTTAATGGCAGAGTGATTTTGCCCTTAAGATTTCAGGGATGATATCATATAGTGGATATTTCAATCCTTTTACTACTTCAGAAATCAGCAGTCAAAGGTGATCCAACACTGTAATTAGTTTCTGGGAATTCCCTGCTCCTACAGGTAACTGAGTGTTACCACACACACACACACACACACACACACACACACACACGACTTTGCATTTGGATTTAAAATGTTCAAGATTCCATTGTGGCCAGATCTCCTATCTCAAGACTATCAATTCATTTGAATAATCAGCAAAATCATCAGCCTCTCTTTCAGGCTGTAAACTGGATTTAAAAGATTGACGTTTCTTAAAACTCGAATAGAGTCTGGCTGCAACTGTGTGCCCAGAGGGACCTGAATCATACACACACTGTATAATGAAATACACTTAGATTTTATTAGCAGATAATTCATGCTCAGAATCTTGAAACTCTAATAGAATTAAATAAACAACTGGGAGAGGGAACCAAATAGAATTATTTGGAGATAAAATTATTTAGCCAAAGTTAGAATGGAGGCAAGGCACTGCATTTTAAAATTCTTAACCTCACCATTAACTTGTTGAAAGAGAAAATATAGAGAACCAAGTATGAGGACTGGCAATGAGGGAGGGCAAGATTCTGTTCTTTTAGCAGTAATATCAACACAGTGGGCAGAAGGGTGGTTACTGTGTGTGTGTTTATTTTGTCAAGAATCCTAAAAAGAAGTGCACCTGAGTAGGGTCTGTGAATGGGTAAAGACCAACAACACTTTTCCTCTATTAATATACCTTAAAAGTTAAACACTTTAACTCCAACAATTTCCTCCCACTTCATACAAAATCACATAATAAAATAAGATTTTTTTTTTCCCACAAAAGGCAGTGAAAAAGAGGTTACAGTATGGATTAGGTTGAAAATTGTCAATGAGTTTTTGATATTTAAGAGTAACTGAGTCACAGCATTCTAGTTATAAATTAAGAATTACTTTTCTTTCGTGGAGATCAAGTAAGTTCCAGAAGCAAATTCTCAATTCTCCTATTTCTGTAGGAGTCTAGAAACAGATAACGGGAGCAAACTGAGACTGCAACTCTAGGGAGTTTTTGGGGTGGGAAGGTGAATGGGGAGAAGCTTGTAGCTGTCATTTTAGGACCCTGCTTAAATATACAGAAGCTTTCGAGCTTTAACGCACTGCAAAGTAATTCTTTTCCAGTCTGTCCACCCTTCTGGACAGGGAGTTCCCCCGAAAGCAAGGACTGTCTGATTAATGTATCTTCCCAGATGCTCTCACCAGGCCTGGTATTCAGTGGGTGCTCAATAAACGTTTGCAGAAAGATGGAATGGAGGGATAAAGCATAGTAAAAATAAGGATGAGTTTTTATGATATCAATAGATCTTAAGACAATGGAAAATGTGAGACCCTGGTGAAGGGGTGGAAACGCCAGGAAAATGAGAATAAATCAGGGAAAAGTAATGCAATTGACTAGAGCAAATATTTCCACTCCAATTTTGGGTTAACTTCATGGGCGTATGCATGTCCAGTGAAAGGGAGAATAATTTAGCTCTACAGAAGTATTGACCAAAATGGGGTTCTTGCGTCTGAGAGACCGAGTTGGGGAGTGCGCCACGGGTCCAATTGTAAAGAGCATCTTTCCCGCCTACTATTCAGAAGACCGGCCAGGCGTCGGCCCCCAGGAAACTACATTTCCCAGCGTGCTGCACAAGGGCGGGAGAGTGCGTGGGCTCAGCCTCGGCGCGGCGCACTTTGGGAATTGTAGTTTCCCGTCGTCCCTCTCGAGGACGCGCGCCTCAGCCTTGTGATAAAGGGAGACCACGTGATCGGAAAAGCCGCGGTTTGCCTTTGAGCCGGAACAAGATGGCTGGGTTGACCGTCGCCGTGCCTCCGAGCGGACCAATTGGCTGCCTCGAGCGAGACGTTGGCGTTTGAAATTAGCCAATGGCGGCCATATGCTGGAGCTTCCTCTCCGCCTCTTTCGCCCAGCCCGCGAGTGCTCGGAGGGAAGCGAGGAGGTGGTGGCGACGGTCAGCGGCGGCCAAGTTGCTTCTAAAGGGAGCCCGAGGTAGCAGGGGCGAGGCGACGGGGTTCTGGGGCGGACTCTTTAGTGACATCCCAGGTCGGAGCCGGCCGCGGGGAACCCGTTTCGCTTTCAATCCTCTCTATTTTAGGAGCGTCCGGGGCGGTAGGCCTGGCGGAGGGGCCGGGGTGCGGGAGCCCGTGGTAGGCTATGCTGGGGGCTGCAGTTAGGGGTACCCCGGCGCGGGCCGGGCAGGTTGGGGCACCTAGAAGGGGCGGCGGGGTGTGGGGGGGTGAGTTCCGCCTGCGGCGGGCGCGCGGGGTCTGCGCAGGCGCAGACCCCGGGTCGCCGACGTTCTCTAGGTCCTTCCCCCCCAGGACAGCCCCCCGCCCCGTACGGCACCTCCTTACGGTGAAGTCCCCTGAATACGCGGCGTGCAGTCGGCCCAACGCCCCATCCCGAGCCCCTGGGGACTGACTGGTCGCTTGTTCCGTAGATGACCGGTTCTAACGAGTTCAAACTGAACCAGCCACCCGAGGACGGCATCTCCTCGGTGAAGTTCAGCCCCAACACCTCCCAGTTCCTGCTGGTCTCCTCCTGGGACACGTCGGTGCGCCTCTACGATGTGCCGGCCAACTCCATGCGCCTCAAGTACCAGCACACCGGCGCCGTCCTGGACTGCGCCTTCTACGTAGGTGTCCTCAGTTGGCGCACCTGCCCCCTTTGTTTTAGGATATCCTGTGCTGATACCGTCCTTCTACCAGTGTCGGGTAGAAGCCTCTGTCGGTAGTTACTTGGCCAGCTCTTAAGATTTCCCTCAACACTTGTCTTGAGCCAAATACAGGTTTTTGGGGGGTTGGGGTTATGCGGACGGCGGAAACGGTCTCCTCTTTCAAAAAGAGTAACCCTGCAAACTTGGTGGATATATGACGTGTGTATTTGAGATTTACAAGACAATAAAATTTGGTTGCCTTATCAGAAGGAAGGTTTTTTGTTTTCCCTAGGAAATAGGAATGCCCGTGTGCGCTCAGCCAGTGTGGTGAACAGTCCTTCCTTACTTTGCTGATGTCATTTTGGTGACCGCTTATTTGCTCTATTTTGTGTGTGTGAGAGCCCAGTGTACATCATCCTGAGCATAAAGTGAACAGTTGGCTGTAGAAACAGGAATTTTGAAACACTTAGTAAACGTCTCTAACTTTTGAATGACTTGAAACTTTTATTTTGTAGGATCCAACACATGCTTGGAGTGGGGGATTAGACCATCAATTGAAAATGCATGATCTGAACACTGATCAAGGTAATATGGGCACATTTTTATCAGTTTATTGTTTTCTCAGCTAGGGGACTAAAGTGTAAATGTTTATTTAGGAAGAGTGGTTCCTGAATTGCTTAGTTCCCAAGTTGTTTACAAGTAATAGTAGCTTCAGTTTAAGACTTTTTTGTTTAAATGATAACCATTAAATTACTGATCACAAAATATGCATGTACTTTCTCAGTAAATTCGTTCCATTAGGATCACCACTCTTAAGTGTTTACATGAAGTTGTCCTTAAGTATTTGACCTGTACCTGTCCTCAGAAGTGGACTGGACCCCATAGTAGTCTGCTGCTCATTAAGATTTTCCAGGACAGTGCTGATGTTTGAGTGTTCTCTTTTCAGAAGCTTATTTAGTTCAGACTGAAGGATGATAGCTCTTTAAAAATCTGGTATTATAAAATAGCCAGTCCTGTCCAGCTACTATGTTAATTCTGCTTGTGTGATGATTTAGCATAGAATATGCTTCAGTTACATTTATTGAATGAATAATAAGATGACATTTTTTTTAAGTTAGTTTCTTAGAGGCCTGGGTAGGAAATGACTTCACCAATTTTTTATGGTGACTTTGGAACAGAGCAGAAATGGAATGGAACTCAAATGTACAGAGCTCGTGGAGCATTAAAAACATTATTTTTGTATGTGCATACATTAAGTATAGATGTCCTTGAAGCAGGTGGCACGGCACAGAGGTGACTAGCTGAGCATTAGCGGGACGATGGGAGAATGCAAAGAAGATGAGCACGATATTTTGTCAAAAAAAAAAAAGACTCAGAAGAGGTTATTTCATGAAAGTCACTTTGTCATGTAACTTAGAACTGCAAAACTATTTGGTTTTGTTAGATTATTCTATATAGTAAGTTAGCTTGCAGGTTTGGGTCCTATTTGTTGGAAAACTTAGGGGAAAAAACACAAATACAAAGATTTTTGATATGGAGACCATAGTTAAGGGAATTAGCTGTTTATTCTCAGGAGGTCATTGCTGAACTTCATGAGGTCATTTTTTTTTCTTGTTTAAATGATACATTTTTTAAATAGGTAGTTGTCCTGTTTGAGGATCAGGATCACATATTTTTCTTTGTTGTATCCTTAGCATGTGGCATAGATTTTGGCACATACTTGACATTTAGTAGATGTTCGTTGAATGAATGGATGCGATAGTGTGAAGAGTTGAAATTGAAAGGAAAGAAATTGTCTGTTGGAAATTTGACCCACCATGAAAACCAAGTGGACTAATCATAAGACTCCCTGCCTGCCTTATCCCCTAGCTTTCAGATATCCTGTTACCACGTAAATAAGTTTCTTATAAATGTTGGCTTTAATGCAGTAAGTTTTATCCAGATCCAGGAGACCAGAGTTCTCTACTCATTCTTTCATTCAGCAGGTATTTGAGTACCTACCGTGTGTCAGAACCTGCAGTAGATAAAGTCAGAACTATGGTGTTCAACAAGGTTTCTGATTTTAAGGAATCTAGAATCAGATGAGGGAAAAAAAGTCAGATATGCCACCAATTTAATGTAATGTGAAATTCAGGTCAGCCTTTGGTATGTACCATTTTACTGAATCAAACCATGCATTGTAAGGTGAACAGAGAGGAATGGATGACTATTGATAGTCATGTAGAAATTTTTCTATATGCAGACATTTTCATTGAGTTGGTGGAAGGCGATTCATTATAGTTTAATCAATGTTTCCTTCTATTGTTCACTTGAGGAATCTTTGCTTAGTGGAGGTAGTAAAGGTGGGTGATTTTTTTCTTTCTCCCCCTATAGAAAATCTCGTTGGAACCCATGATGCCCCTATCAGATGTGTTGAATACTGCCCTGAAGTGAATGTGATGGTGACAGGGAGTTGGGACCAGACGGTTAAACTGTGGGATCCCAGAACTCCTTGTAATGCAGGGACCTTCTCTCAGCCTGAAAAGGTAGGCTCTTTACATTCAAAATAGAAATTATAATCTTTGGGGTGATTTGATTTGATACACGTTTGATGAATATGGTGTTGAATTTGAAGGTTAATTAAGAGTTGATGAGAGGTGCCTGGCTGGCTCAGTCAGTAAAGAACACGACTCTTGATCTTGGGATTATGAGTTTGAGCCCCACATTGGGCGTAGATTACTTTTAAAAAAGTTGATTTTTTTTGAAGCAAAGGGATTGGATTTTGGTATTTGGGTCAGCTTTTTTTTTCTGTTTGTTGTCATCTTTGTACTGGATAGTAGTGGCTTAAATAAACCCACTGCTCTGTATTGTTAATGCTTTAAATCCCGGGACTAAGAAGCAACTCAATGCCTTTTCAGAGAAGTCATTTAGCAAAGACTGTTGGATTGCCTTAAATTGGGTTTGACATGCCCAAACCAGGAAGTGGGACAGAGCATCACTCATTTTCACTTATGACCTGAGGTTTCATTTGAGTGGACTGTTAAGAAGGTGGAATGGGGGGCGCCTGGGTGGCTCAGATGGTTAAGCGTCTGCCTTCGGCTCAGGTCATGATCTCAGGGTCCTGGGATCGAGTCCCGCATCGGGTTCCCTGTTCAGTGCAGAGCCTGCTTCTCCCTCTCCCTCTGCCACTCCCTCTGCTTGTGCTCTTCTGTCTATCTCTCTGTCAAATAAATAAATAAAATCTTTAAAAAAAAAAAAAGTGGAATAGGTTATCTTGAAGTTGAAATTAGTGAGAAAGGTGTCCTGTATTCCCTGGGGTTTGCCATTTATTTATTTATTTTTAATGTTGACAGATGTCGTTTGAAGGCTCTCCTGAAGAAAGCTTTTTTAAAACTGAAACTTTGTGTATTATTCTGATCTTTTGATCTGTACAATGAAAGTGTAATTGAGCATTCTTGCTCTATCCTCATCAGACTTTATCAGGTGGTAGTTAATTTTAAAGATTGATTGTTTTAGCAGTTTAAAGGTATCCTTCACTTGAGTCTATTTCCTTAGTGTAAATATACTATTCAGTTCCTGTTGGCCATCATTATATACTGTAGGGCATCCAAAGAGCCATTATTTCTGTCACATCACAGTCGAATCTACTCCTGGCAAGACCTTTGTTCAGAATAAAATAATTGCATTGTTTCTAGTTTTGATTTATGGTTGTATGTAACATGTTAAGAGCTGTGATAAATTGCTGACAGAATATTGTATAATGGACAGCCACACTGAATCAAGCTGCTTATTGGTTCAGCAAGGTTCATTATGTCACCTTTTTTAATACTTTCTTTGATAAATGTATATACCTAGTCAGTAGCATGACAGTGGTTTCACATGATTTACGATCAGTGGGGATGGAAAGCCCTATTAGAAGCTTGTGTGTCACCTGTATAGTAAAGATTTAAGATAAAATTCCCAATCTGATTGTACTGTTATAAATCGATCTCTTTCTGGATTCTGTGTTTTTCAAGTTTGGCGTTTCACATGTCTTAGGTTAATTTCTATTTTTCTGCAGACATTGTGCTTTCTGAATAAACTGCAGTAGATCTCGCATTTCTCTTATTTAAACATGCTTACGTTAAATCTACTGTTTTGAATCTTTTTAATTCCTGATTTTTCCCTTAGTCAAATTAGTTGTTGAATTTTAAGGTCAGAAATCTGCGACTCTTGGGTTGTTGTATTGTTAAACCTAACTTGGTATTTTGGGGTGGTGGTATATAGTTAACACATCAGTGATTACTAACTTTGTGGTTTAGTTACTGAATGTTAAAGAGATGTCTTACCAGGCCGTGGGCTCTCTTCATTTTTTAATAGTGATTCTTCGGGTTTTAAAATATTAAATCAGATTAAATTAGAGTTGCTTCTTAGCTGAAAGTAATAACCAGAGTACAGTTTTATGCCTGAAGTCTAGATTTAAAAAAAGTATTTAATATGATCAGGAAAATACATTTTGGCACTATTTTCATGAATTTGCTGTTTGAATTTGACATATTTGAAAACAAACCACTTGAAATACTTGCTGGCAGGAAATTCTATGATTATAAAGGAATTTTTTATGGAAATTTTTTTAATACCGTAAAAAGGGCATTATGTGGGGAAAATAGATGCCTGTAAGGGAGAAAATGCTTTTTAAATTTTCGCTGAAGATGAACTTTGTCTTGAGTGTTTAGTAGGACATCAAGGCACAAGAATGTGCTTTGTCACATGCCAGACCACTGTTCTTTTAATTTTGAGTACATATGCCACCAAAAGCAGCTAAGCAGCTAATTAATGGTGGCTCCTTCATTCTTCTTGGAAAGGCCTTTTTATTCACTGTGACAGCTAGAGAATCAAGATTTTTAGAGTTAACAACATGAAATCTTTTTTTAAAGGGTGGTCTTAGACAAATAACTTGGAAAATGATTATTTTATGAAAAGCTAGAAGCCTATCGAGAGGTATCTTGAATTGTTTTTATGACTTTATTATCCTTTTTTGAGTAGTTTTTACACTTACATTGTTACTAAATGAAACAAGAAGGCTGGAAAAATTGCTTAATAATTGAATTTGTTTTAGTAACCAAGAGAATTAAGTCTTCAAAAGTGTTTTTGCAGAATTAATTAGAATGTACATTATATGATACATGACTAAGTGTTAAGAATATTTTGGATTGATTATTTTGTGCACATTACTTGGTTTGTGTAACCGTAGCATTTAAAATTTAATGCCTGTGTTTGAGAACCTGATCAGCTAACTTTTATGGTTTCACAATTAGTGGACTTCTTTGGGGACAAAATGGCCTGTTTAGGCAAATAGGCGGATTTAGTAAGTTTTGGTCTTCTCGAAAGGTGTATACCCTCTCAGTGTCTGGAGACCGGCTGATTGTGGGCACTGCAGGCCGCAGAGTGCTGGTGTGGGACTTACGGAACATGGGCTACGTGCAACAGCGGCGGGAGTCCAGCCTCAAGTACCAGACTCGCTGCATCCGGGCATTTCCAAACAAGCAGGTACTGACCTATTCCCCACCCCCTGTTTGCGAATTTGAAAATCAGATCTCATCTCATTGGTCACTGCCTTTTAAAGCTTTGCTTTTTAAAAAATGTTTTGAGTACTGATTTAGTTACATTTTCAACCGCCTTGTGTTATAGAGTGGTGTGTTAACCCAGTTTCATATAAGATCTTGATGTTCAGAGAGATTAAGTAATCTGTCAGTGGTTTGAATAGAGGTCTTCTGATTTTCTTGGTCCAGGATGCTTGACAGGTATATGGTAATCAGAGAGCGTTTTGCACATATTTCAATTTACCAAGCCAGTGATTTCAAATTTAAATCTGGAAATTTGGGATTATGGAATTTGCTGTACTCTTTTTTTTTTGCCTCTTTGTAACTCTGATACTAATTGAGTTCTTTAGCTGGTCTGACAGCAGAACTTGGATTTTTTTTTTAAGAGAAGGCGATAATCCTTAGGTAATGACTACCTCTTTTGAAACATGGGGTAGGTTTCCCTCCCCGTCGTCACTGCTAAACAAGATTGCCCTGTTTATTAGTGAGCCTCTTTTCCCCTCAAATCCTTAAAGTTTGAAGGAGAGTTGGTGGTGGTGTCAGCTGCTATAAGAATTTTATGAGAGGAAAAGTCATTAAAAACGACAGATATCTTTGAAATCTTTTGCTGTCCTTTAATGGTTGAGGAGCTAGATGCAATTGTCAGTTATTCTCTTGGCCCTTTATCTCGAAAGGCTGGTACCTCACATGGTGATCACAGTTCTTTTTCTCAGGAAATTGTAAATTTCCATTGAAGATAAGGCATTGAAGTTATGTGACTTTTAAAGATTTGACTGTGATTGTAAGATATCCTTGTATTTATAAATATTATTTTTATGTCTTATGTCTAAAACTTTGTTAGTATAAATGTTTCTAGTTGATGATGGAAGTTTAAGATTTCACTGATTTTTTTTTTCCTCAAGTAGTTTTCCAGGAATAATTCTTTTTCATACCTTTAGAATTAAAAAATAAAATATAGGGTTCATATTAATCATATCCTTTAGTTTCTTTGACATACTGTCATTTCAAGGAAAGGTGAGAAAAGGTTTGAAACGGCAAACTACTTTGAAGATTGTTGAAAATCTGTGTTGTTTGTGTGTGAACTCAACATGCTCTACTTAAATGCAAAAGGCAGAATGACTGAGGTGGAAAGCTGGTGTTCTCATTGATTCGGATCATTGATACCCGCCCCCCCCCCCCCCCGCCCCTGCCGAAGGACACACAGTTCTTAAGAGTTGTTGGAGGTGAAGAGGCACAGAGCACAAATTTGAGCCCCCTCTGGACAAGACAACAAATAAATGATACTGAAGCACTTTAAAATTCTTGTCTAGATTTGACAAAATTACTAGATGTGATAGCCTTATTTTTCTTTTTTTATAGAATGGGTATAAATGTTCTTTAACTCTTGGACTGGTCATAGCTATGTTAATATAGTTTAAAACCTGTACCCGGTTAAAAGCTGGCTGTAGTTTCGTTTCTGAAATAATCCTCTTTAGTGCAGATTGAATTTGGAAATTAGTGCCTTGTTTTTGGAAGCTGGAGTAACTGTTTTTGTCCTTCTCTGGTTCCCTCTTGACAGGGTTATGTATTAAGCTCCATTGAAGGCCGAGTGGCAGTTGAGTATTTGGACCCAAGCCCTGAGGTACAGAAGAAGAAGTATGCCTTCAAGTGTCACAGACTAAAGGAGAACAATATCGAGCAGATTTACCCAGTCAATGCCATTTCCTTTCACAACATCCACAATACATTTGCTACGGGTATGGCATAGCATGTGTGCGTACATCCCATCGTTGAGAGAACAATTTTGCTTTATTTTATTCCAGTTAAATTAATTGTAGAGAGAAAAGGGGGTGAGGGGTAGAGGGAGGGGAGGGGTAGAGAGAGAATCCTAAGCAGACTCCGCACTGAGCGCAGAGCCTGCCATGGGGCTTGTGGGGCTCGATCTCACAATCCCAAGATCATGACCTGAGCCAAAATCAAAAGTCGGACACCCAACCGACTGAGCCACCCAGGCGCCCCAACAATTTTGCTTTAACTGAACGTGAGACAATTAATTACACTCAGGAAGAGTTTTTAAAAAATTGTGCTTGTTTTTTCTGACATTTAGGAAGTAAAAATTTTATCGTCTGTGGGGAAAATGTAACTTCTGTGACCTTAAAAATTAACCATTAAGGATAATGGTTTTTTTCTGTACCTGCTTTTAAGAACTATTTTACTGCTTTTGAAATGACTTGCAGGTGGCTCTGATGGATTTGTAAACATTTGGGATCCATTTAACAAAAAGCGACTGTGCCAGTTCCATCGATACCCCACCAGCATTGCATCCCTGGCCTTCAGTAATGATGGGACCACGCTTGCAATAGCATCGTCGTATATGTATGAAATGGATGACACAGAACATCCTGAAGATGGTATCTTCATTCGCCAAGTGACAGATGCAGAAACAAAACCCAAGTGAGTATGCTTCACCTGTATTTGAGCCTTTTCTTGCATTCAACCCAGGATTTATTAATTTTTCTAAATTCATGAATAGCATTGTTGATGCCTGCTCGATATTACAGCTGACTGTAGGGTTGGAGTTGATTTTATCTTGTTCTCCCCAAGCTTTCAATATCCGTAGGTTGATAGACGTCTGATGGATAAAATTGTGCCTAGTTGTTTGGTAGAGAAGAATGTCAAACTCTCATTCTTCTTGAATAGGCACTATTATTTGAATCTCTGGAGTTATTACTAGCTCATTGCTTCAAAATTAAGTTGAGGAATTCAAGAATAATTTATTTTAGCAAATTCTGTTTAAGATATTTAAGAATTTGAACTGCCAAAAATCTTTCCTCTCCACAGAGGTTGTTTCTTTAATATTTACACAAAGTGAATGACCTTCAGGTCTTACTGGAAACCCAGAGTAATATGGCCTTGCCTGGAATAGCAAATTTCCGTAGTTTTGAAATTTTCATAGCTGTCTTTGGCTCTTGGTTGTAACTGTTAACAGAGGGGAACGATTTACATTTTTTTGGTACTACCAGGGCAAAGCTCTTTACTTAATTACCTGCACCAGGCCTGAGGACTTAGGCTCTTGTTAAACCATAAAATACTTACCCCAGGGGTCTTTGTCTGTTCTCTGTCCCTCTCTGTCCAGGCCTCAATAAATATGGAATGACTGAATGTTTTCAGGATTCTTCTACTTGTCTGAGTTAAAATGGTTTAGCACCCTTGCTAAAGTGGTTGAGTCCCTGAAAAGGGGCAGAGTATTAAATATTCAATATCATGCATACTTTTACACGTTTGACTTTAGCAAAGACTTAGCATGTGAAGCCTGTTGGATAAAGGGCTGTGTTTGCATTTAATCTCTCACTTTTGTGTTTCTTGTCCTGGCCGGCCATTTTGATCTCATGCTGTTCTTTTTTCTTTTGAACTTGTAGGTCACCATGTACTTGACAAGATTTCATTTACTTAAGTGCCATGTTGATGATAATAAAACAATTCGTACTCCCCAATGGTGGATTTATTACTATTAACAAAGAAACCAGGGAAATATATTAATTTTAATATTATAAGAACCTGAAAATAATGGAAAAGAGGTTTTTATTGATTTTTTTTTTTAAACGAACACTTTTAAGTGCATGAGACGGTTGATGGTTTGTTGCATTAAGGGTATTCTGGGCAAACAAAATTGGAGGGCAGTGATTACACTTTTGAGAATCAGTTTTGACCTTGACAATTTTTGTTTCCACTGTGGAAATACATGTTTGTAAATAAATATAGGTAATAAAAATCCTTTTGCATTCTTTCTGGACCTTAAATGGTGGAGGAAAAGGCTCTTGAGCCATTTGTTTCTTTTGCTGGTTGTAGTTGCTAATTCGAAAGCTGCTTCAGACTGCCTCATGAGGAGGTTAATCTACAATTAAACAGTATTTCCTCTTGGCCGTCCATTATTTTCCGAAGCAGATGGTTCATCGTTTCCTGGGCTGTTCAACAAAGCAAGGTTAAGGTTAGACTCCTGGGAATCAGCTAGTTTTCAATCTTATTAGGGTGCAGAAGGAAAACTAATAAGAAAACCTCCTAACTTCATTTTGTGACTGTAAACAATTATTTATTAGCAAACAATTGATCCCAGAAGGGCAAATTGTTTGAGTCAGTAATGAGCTGAGAAAAGACAGAGCATATCTGTGTATTTGGAAAAATAATTGTAACGTAATTGCAGTACATTTAGACAGGCATCTATTTGGACCTGTTTCTATCTCTAAATGAATTTTTGGAAACATTAACAAGGTTTACATATTTCTGTGACATTTATATAGTTCTCATGTCCATTTCAGTTGCCCAGCCGCTGGTGATTAAGGTTAAAAAGAAAAAAATTATAGTGAGAATGAGATTCACTTTAATGTAATGCCCTGAAACAGAACACGAACTTCGCTTGGCCTGTTCCAGCTAGTTCCACATAGTGTTTCTGTGGTCAGACTTTGGTGTTTATTTATATTATTTGCAAATGTATGTTTTGAATGGGCCTTGGACCTTTACTGAAATTTATCCATGACATGTTTTTTAAGAAATTCTTTTGATACAGAGAAAGGTCTTTTATTTTCTGAGTGTTTCAGTGAAAACTTAGTGTAAGTCTGAACCCATCTTTTGAAATGTATTTTCTTCATTGCAGGTCCACCTAATCATCTCGTGAAAGTGGTTTCTCTATGGCAAGCTTTGTTTTGCTTCCTACAAATACATACTTATCCCCTAAGGGATGCGTTATAGTCATTGTGGACACCTTATTTAGTATGTGGATTTCTCTGTTTTCTGTCTGAACAAAAAACTTGTCTGTGTGCCCTTTCATGCTGACTGTATAGGATGAGGAGTCTTTGTGTCCTTGTGTGGTAGTCCAAAGAATTGTTTTTACCCCCAGAAAGCCCAGTTGCTGTTTATGAGCAGCTAGAGCTCTTTTTGTAAAATAATTTAAACCTGTTATTTCCATGCTGTCTAATAAATCAGAGATTCAGAACCCTTAAATGTTGGATGTTTTTAAATGTTGGTAATTAATGTAATTTACTTCATAAAAAGGCTTCTGTAAAGCAAAACTCGCTTCATCAAGGGCCTGGTGGGGATGACATTTTACCTTTAAGTCCACACTGCCTCGTTTAATTATGTCTATTCTGGTGTATGTTGGGGATTCAGTCCCGGCTAAAGTGATCTGTTGGAGTTCTGCCATTTCCCTCATGCCCTCTTGCTGGATCAGCAGGGCCCTTGAGCCGACTGTGTAGCGTCACAGGGTGGGCACAGACAGTGTGGCAGCTGACGGGCGCCCTTTGGCAGGACTGTCCCCGTGCTGGTGCAGTAGGGCTCATGTGGCTCACACATCCTGCGCTGCTGCGGCCCATTGTACGCGCACAAACAGCCAAATGACACACCTGTCTGTGCTTATCCATCAAACGCTAAATCAAAGTGAAGCCCTTGGGATGGTAAATAATGTCATAGCCAGAGACTGATGGCATTGGTTCTTCAGTGCGATTATGTGCTTTTCAGAGTCGCAACCACTTGGTTGAGGACAAAGCATAAATTTAAAACATTGTTTAACTGAAAGGGAATTAATACGGTATTGTAAAAGGTGACTAAAATTAAAGCAATGTTGGGGACCTGTTTTGAGTTCGTGGTGTGGGAGAGCTATTTGTGTACTTACATCTGGATGTCCTCTGTCTCTTGAAACCAGATGTGTCTCAACCTGAATGTGTCTCCCTACCCCCCCTTGTGGACCTGTTAACCCGCTCTCGTTCACAGTTTGCCTGTTTGGGATTATAGCCACCTTTCCCCCAAATGACCCAGGGGTAATACCTTAGTGTTTTCCTTGATTTCCTTCCT
This sequence comes from Mirounga angustirostris, assembly GCF_029215605.1. NCBI lineage: Eukaryota > Metazoa > Chordata > Mammalia > Carnivora > Phocidae > Mirounga > Mirounga angustirostris. The sequence continues at coordinate 146,148,931 of NW_026991714.1, forward strand.
CCATATTCTCTTCACTGTTTTTAAGTGTCTCTTCTGATGATTCTTCTTTCTGCTGCTCCTCTCCCACTGCCCCTCACCCAGCTGGGGAGTACAGCAGCCTCCAGCCTCCGCCCGGAGTTCTGCGTCTTCTGGAACAGTGACTTTCAGACCTTTTAGCTGGGATCCAAGTAGGAAATACATTTGAACAGAGGTCAATCCAGTATGTGTAATAGAAACAAATTTCATAAAGTATTCCTTGCCCTTTGTACATGTGATGCATCTGTTTTTTTTTCTTTTTCTTTCCTTTTTTTTTTTTTTTTAAAGATTTATTTATTTGACAGAGACAAAGCGAGAGAAGGAACACAAGTGGTGGGGGGAGAAGGGAGAAGCAGGCTTCCCGCTGAGCAGGGAGCCCAGTGCGGGGCTCAATCCCAGGACCTTGGGATCATGACCTGAGCCGAAGGCAGACACCTAACAACTGAGCCACCCAGGCGCCCCTTGCCTTGCCTTTCTTTTCATTCTTTCTTTTTATTATTTCCTTTCTTTCTTTCAAGAAATGCTGGTTATGGCCCCCTGAACTGATTTTATAACACATGCCTTGCCACCTCTAATTTGGGAAAGCTGCTCTATACCACACAAGACTTTAAAAACGCTTGCTCTTTTTCTCATTCTGTGCTTGGGATTGTCCAGTGCTCCCCTTTGCTCATAGAAGTCCCTGAATCACTTTACGAGAAGGCATGTGTCCAAGGCCTGCAGATCACCAGGAAGCCACTGCCGACTGTCCAGGTGGTCTTAGAAGAATGGAGCTGGGGCTGACCACTGGGGATTCTGACAAGTAGATGCTTATGTGGGGGCAGCAATACCTGGTTTGAGTTCTTCTGTGTAGAAACTTAAGGGTACATCAGCAGTTCCTCTTGTAGTGGGGAAAATCCAGGCCTGATTGGACGGAGGCCAGACCTCAAAGTTTGCCTTTGGCATTCAAGCCCTTTATTGTTTTGCTTTTGTTATCTGTTAAAGAGGTGTGTCCTAAGTTGTTTTGCTGTGTATGCATCGCTTCAGTGAAAAGGGATTGGGTGGTCAAATAAGATGATTTCTTCCCCAGGAGGAGGAGGCTCAGTGCACGTTATCTGTGCTAGAGTTTGGAGAACTCCAGCAGTAGAGCCATACCTGATACTTTGTTAAACCTAGTTTTCCCAAATGTGTTTGCCCCTGAGCCTCTACTCGTTGCCCCATTCCCTTCTCCCCACACCCTCCATACCCCCCATCCCCAACGCTGTACTTTTTACCATTTCCCAGAGAAAACATTAGGATTCTGTACTCTGAGTGAGTGCCGGGCTGTTTGCTTTACTGTTGCTCAATTACACACACTGACTACCAGATTTCACAGTCTGCTCAGGCTTTTCCCTTTTCTGAATTGCCCTTGCAGTTTTAATTTGAATCCTTCTGCAAGGTCCTGTTCAGGATCCTCTTGGCCATGAAGCCTTCCAACCTTACTCCAGCTTACAACAGTATATGCTTCCTCAAAACTTGCATGAAGCACTTCTTGTTTATATACCTTTAGCATATACTGCCTGGCATTTTAACATTTTTGTATGTACACACCTTGCCTCCTGTATTACATTCCATCAAAAGCAGGGACTGTATCTTTTTGTACTCTGGCACATGAGCATTGGGCCACTTTGGTATAGCTGGATAATAGAGGTGATCCCTTTTTCAAAAGCAATTTTCAATATAATCTTGTTTTTTTAAGATTTATTTATTTTAGAGAGACAGAACGCAAACAACAGGAGGGGCAGAGGGAGAGAGAATCTCCAGCAGACTCCACTGAGCGCAGGGCCCAATGCGGGGTTCAGTTTCACAACCCTTGAGATCATGACCTGAGCCGAAATCAAGAGTTGGATGCTCAACCAACTGAGCCACCCAGGCACCCCATCAATACAGTTTTGGAATAGTGTCCAGTGTACTGGACATGTGACCTTCAGCTTTGTTAATTCAGTAAGCATTTAGTAACTGTTACAGAATTAATATAATATGTTAATTGTAGAAACATTTAGATAACAGCATGCAAAAAATGAATTGCATTATATCACATAGTCCTACAATAGGAGATAATATTTTGGTTATCCAAAATCCATCCTTCAGAATTTTCTGTGAATAACCGATTTTGTTTAACCACACCAAATGAAAATGCCTGGGTGAACGTAGTTGGAGATTTTATTTGGGATGGTGTGATGTATGGTACATGCCATGTGTCTTGGCGACATTTACTTTGAGGAGGTATCCTAGATGTATTTTGAAGTAATGGGTGGCTGGTCATCCCCTAGAGCATTTGAAGCGCGAATGCAAGAGAGCTTGCGGCGGTGGCTGAGAGGAGCCTGGCCCTGGAGAACTCATGACATATTTCAGATTTGCACCCGCAGGTGTCCTATTGGGCAGGTGCTCCACATGACTGGTGACAGTTTGTAAGTGAGCTGCTTCTCACGTGGCCTCACTCTTCCGGCTGTTCCAGAGTGAGAAGCTGCAGGTGCCTATTTACCTACAGCTAAGAGGCTCCTGAGCAACTCTGCGGGCTCTAGTATATATAATTTTATAAAGTTTGGATCATATGGAAGAATCTTGCTTTATACACTTAATGTGTTGGGAAAATTCTCTCGTTTGTGTCTTGCCTTATTTTTATTTTTATTTATTTTTATTTTTTTTAAGATTTTATTTATTTATTTGACAGAGAGAGAGAACAAATAGGCAGAGAGGCAGGCAGAGGGAGAAGGAGAAGCAGGGTCCCCACCGAGCCGGGAGCCCGATGCGGGGCTCGATCCCAGGACCCTGGGATCATGACCTGAGCCGAAGGCAGACGCTTAACCAACTGAGCCACCCAGGCGCCCCTCTTGCCTTATTTTTAATTGCCACCTCGTGTGAGGTTTTGAACAAATATTTAATGCCTGTTGTATGTATGCCAGGCACTGTGCTAGGTGCTGAGACTCCGGTGGTCAGTAGGATAAAGTCTCTGCTCTCCCTGGGTTTCCATTCTGGGGCAGGAATTGTGGCTGGTAGTGACAATTAGTGACATGTAGACAATTATAACTGACAAATGCTATCATGCTATAGTGTGACCAAGTTCTGCTTTTAAGCACTTGGCTGACCTTCGGTCCTCACATCTGCTATCCTATCAGTGAAGAGGGCAGGGGGGGCGGTTAAATTTCGTGACTGCTTTTAAATCTAAGGTCACGTCACTGGTTAATAATGAAGATACTATGACAACCTGGGCACCAGGAGAAGCAGTTTGGACAGAAAGCTCCTGTTCAAGAACCTTCTGGTTAGTATTTTAAAGAGGAAAGAGTGTAGCAAGATACCATAGAGTCATAGAGCCTATCACCTGTATGGCTTGTTACTCCTCCAGAATTGCGTCTGCTAGTTTATCGGGTCGGGCAGCATGACGAGACAGCTTGAGTCTTGATTCTAGCCTTTGAACCTGACTCTGAATCCTAACTTTCTGCTTCATCCATTGTGTCACTGGCCACGTTAATTTCTGAGCCAGCTTCAGCATCTGTAAATGGAGAAAATACCTAATTCATGGAGTTACAAATGAGTGTGTAGCCTGTTTCTGAGGGTGCGCCTGGCAGTCAGTGAATAGCAAATCCTTGCTCTCCTTGGATAAAAAATACTCAGTCTGTTGCTCTCATTCATTAGTCAGCTGACTTTCATTTTAGGTTTTCTTCTTTTTAGTAGATTAATGTAGTTCTCACGTATCTGTAGGATTCCTAGTTCTTAAGTTTGCCAGTATATATATTGTTTTAAAAACTGATAAGCTTTTTCAAGCATTCAGAAAAACAGTCACACAAGTCCACCATCCAGGCTTTACAAAGTTAATATTGCCATCTTAATTGCTTATTTTTACAATAAAGCCTTGCACATACCTGGGGCTTCATTTGTACCCCTCTGTCACCCCATTCCCACTTCTCTTTTTAAGAGTTGTACCCATTTATGCCTTTAGGCTCATGTGGTATCCACATACATGTTTTTAAAAGTTACAGAAATGGTATACTGTTTCTGTCCTGGAATGAGCCCACCCCTGTTCTTCATTAAGTGTGGTTAATAAGATGTAGAAGGAAAAGGACAAAGACAGGATCATTTGTAGGGAAATAGCAAAGCAGCAAGGATGTATAGTGGAGTGACTGAGTGAGTGCCCCCTTTTTCCTAGGAGTAGATCAGCCACCATCTTTCACTGGGGAAAGAACTTACTTAAGCTATTAGGTCTAGTTACAGCAATTTCCTTAAAAAAAAAATGGCACCTGGCTGGCTCCATTGCTTTGGAACTAGCACAAAGAGAAACTCACTGTTGAGCCTGGTGCCTACAAATACCCATTGGACCACTGAGTACAAAGGTACTTTTCCCTTGATCAAGGGCGTGTTGCAACAATGCTTTCATTTTTTTTCAAAAAAATTTTTATTTTTAAGTAGGTTCCACATCCAGTGTGGAGCCCAACATGGGGCTTGAACTCACGACCCTCAGATCAAGACCTGAGCTGAGATCAAGAGTCGGAGGCTTACTGACTAAGCCACCCAGGCGCCCCAACATTGCTTTCATATTTGAAGGATACCCACAGAACTTGTGGGTTGTCGTGGATCGTTGGCTTAGTTGGGAAGTATTTTATATCCCGAGGGAAGAAATCTGAAGGTAAAAATGGGACTGTGATTTATGGAGAGCTGTCATTGAGCAAATACAACACAAGTTAGCTTGCCTGATGAATAAAACTTAACAATTTGGCAACCAGCTCTCAGAACTTACTTTAAATGAAAAGCAGTTGGTTTTAGTTTGTTGTTTGGCTTTCTGTGAATACACCACTGGTGGTCTGACTTTCCAAATCACCTGACTTGAATAGAGAAATGGAAAAAGAAATGTTTTGCTTTCCTTAGCTTTAATGTCACAGGGTGTCACACTGAAGTAATTGAAGGCTCATTTCCAGTGGTTTATTTCATTAACTAATTTCCCAAGCAGTATTCTTTCACCTCTGACCATCCTAGCCAACAAACCTGAAGAAGCCGTACAAATTATACCTACTGGTCTCTGAAGCACCAAAGTTTGCTTTTCCAATGTTGTAATGAAGTACCTTTCATCCCCTTTATAGGACTGTGTTATAGGCTATTGCAGTAATTTAAAACCTATGTACCTAGACTCCTGACCTTGTTATAACATCACTTTATAATTCTCAAAATACTTGGCTCTCGATTTTCTTAGTACCAGCCATGTATTCTTAAAGAGGCCAGACGATTTGTCTTCGGTGTTTTATTAGCCATATCTCCTCAGCCGGTAAGACCGAACATTCTTATTGAATTGCCTGACAAAAATCACTCAATTCTTTCATTATTTCGCAGCTTAACATGGCAGTCAGTTATTAGCATTCTCCCATTTACAGAAATACCCTTGGTTGGAATAATGGCAGTGTGCACCTTCAAGCTTTGGATGTGGAAGCAGCTCTGGTGCTGGGTTCACTGTTAGTTCATCAAGATTGCTGGGGATACTGTGGAGAAGCCCAGCTTTCCATACGTGACCAACATAGCGGTCCTCCTAGATGTGGAGGACAAGTATGTTAACAGCCACTCAGCACGTTGCCCTTTGTTGCTGTTGTCCGTCAGGTGAACACTGACTTCAGTTACTAGCAGAAGTCTAGAACGGGTGCTGTTCGTTGAGAGCTCAGTCCTTCCTTGATGGCCTGGCTTTTGCTTGTGCTACTAGGATGTTAAATGTACTTGTAAAGGTTGGACTTCACCTTTGCTTTGCAATAACATGTACTATTTCAAAACATCTCGTGCTTATGCTGCCCACCGTTACCCAGGATTTTATTTTTGACTCCAAACCGAAGCTATTGAAGAGGAAGAGAAATCTCATTTATTTGGACTTCACTAACAGAGAATTTGTGATAAATTGACTTGACTTAGGAGGAAAAGCAAATGAGATCAGAGGGAATATATTTAACTCCTGAAAGGTGAATTCTTCATGGCGATTTAGCACCTTCTTAGAGATAGTAGTAATATTTGATCTGTGCATTGAACAGGGCTTCTGCTTGGAGACGCTTGAGTAGCCATTCCCATCCTGAGTCTGGGCATGTTTAATGTTTCTAAAGAAACACTTTTTGGCCGAAAACAGTTAAACAGTTTGATTTACCCGAGACCTCTAAGCTGGTAATTGGGGACAAACCTGTGGAAACAGGCAGAGACCAGCTTCTTGGGATTAATTAGGAAACAGTAGGACTAATCCGAAATTTAAATTGGGCTATCAAGGCAAAATTTTAATTTGGCCACCAGAAATTTTAGAAAAGGTGAAAACCAGGAGAGGGTGATTCCTGTTTCCTCTTTGGACAGCATTTAGACCTCTGTCAGCAAGTTTCTTGATTGATTTAATCTTTTTTATGTTTTTTCCTTGACTAGAGCTTAAGAGTGGAGTAGATGAGAAGAAAAAAAAAAATTAGGAAAAGTTATTTTTAATTCTTGTTGCCTTGAGCATATCTAATTGTAGATTTGGAATTAAAGAGACAAAAATGCTTGTAAAAGCTTCTCCTTTTTTGGCACCTTGGGAGAAGGCGGCGGCAAGAGAGGGAAGGGGGTGTGTTGGAAGGGGCGACAGCTACGCCAGAGGCTATGCCAATATTTGTGGGTGGAATTGTCATTACTTTTGGCAGAAGGGGATTCGTCTTTGTTTTTCTTAGCCCTCCAGAAATACAAAGGTCAGGAATTAGAAACTGAAGAAATCAGTTTGAAACAAGCCTCCTTCGACCTCTGTCAGAACTTGCTGAGTGAGGGGTATCCCAGATCCTTGGACATCTGGAGAACAGATCTGAAAAGCTGCTTCAGGTCTGGCCTCTTACTGAACATTGAGGGCCTCATAGAAAACATGGATGGAGTCTTGGCCATTCTTCTAATGGAGTCATCCATCACTGCCAAGTACTTGCTAGAAGAAACATCAGGGGTCTTTGACAGTAGCCTCCTCATCCTCAGAGATCAAAAGGCTCTGCCAGGCTGCATGTTACAATGGCGCATCGTTCAAGGCCTCTTGGCCACTGCGTAGGGCTAATCCTCAGATCTGTAATCCAGGGGATACAGTCCTTCATTTTATCCCCGCTCTGTTCCTCTCTCACTTCTTTGTCTTTTTCCCTTCTTTCCTTCAATCAGCGGGCAGGTAATAATAGACATTTGTGTAAAAGTTAGGAAAATAAGGCCATTAGTGGATTTTTGAAATAGACGCTCAAGACTCCATGGTGCCATTTGGTCCAGGTGGTGGTGGGTGACAATGGGTAAGTCAGCCCATGGTATGCATTATGCCGTGAAATCACTGGGCCATTTGAAGGCACATTTTACTTTCAGTGCATTAGAACACAAACACAAGCATTGTGGAGGGATTCTGCCAGGTAGTAGCTTGGGAGATACTTTAATTATTGCTTCCCAACATGGCTCATGGTTGCCTCTGGCCCACTTAGCAGGGTGCCCTGGCGTGCAGGGGGGACCCGAGGCTCCAGCTTTTTCTGAAAGGCTCTCTGAGGCTCCTCCCCATGCCGACATGGCCTGACCCGCTGTCCCTTTGCCTTTGAAAGGCAGGGGTTCTCAGCTTCTATAAGTATGGACTTGTAATGTTTCTAAGTATTTGAGTAGATGAAGGTTAAGAAAAACTGAAGTGCTTTACCTCTACCTGCTCAGAGTCCTTCAATGATTGTATCATCTTCTAAACCACACTGATCATTTTTTTCCTTGCATAGTGTTATCTCTCAAATCAATGAGGGTGATACTGTTAACCTATTTGACAGACAAGGAAACCAAAGCTACAAGAGATTAAGCAACATCCTCCAGGTTACACCGCTAGTAGGACCAGGACCAGGATTCATAGCTGGCCTCATTCCAGAGCCTGAACACTTAACCTGCTACACCATTTTGTTTATGTATATAGTTGATGAAGATGTATATTATTTTCCTGTTTGTTCGTTTGTTCATTCATTCATTCATTCATTCATTCATTCATTCTCTATTTATTGACCCATACTGAGTTCCAGACTGTGCTAGGTAGTGAGTTCATTTAGGATAAGGATGGTGTCTTGATATTCATTTTTTCTACAGTGTCTGGACTAGAGTAGGTGCTCAATAAATATATGTATGCCACATGAATGACTGCCTGCAAGGATGGACATAGTTCATGGTACAAGAGTTTGCTTGACCCATCCAAGAGTTTCCAGTTTCCTCCACAGGGCATGAGTTCTTTAAACCCAGGGTGTGCGGTGCCTGGGTGGCTCGGTTGGGTGTCTGCCTTCCGCTTGGGTCATGATCTTGGGGTCCTAGGATTGAGTCCCTGCCCACTGGGGAGCCTGCTTCTCCCTCTCACTCTATGCTCTCCCTTTCTCTCTCAAATAAATAAATAAAATCTTAAAAAAAAAATAAACCTAGGATGTAACACTTGATAGAAGTGTTTATTCCTGTATTTGAGATTTAGTGGTGGAAGCCATGGACACTCACTTTGCTGTAGATTAAGGGAGACGCTTAGAATGTTTCAGGTGATCTGCTGGTAAGTCATGCCCCCACGAACCCCCCCCCCCCCCCGCTGAGTTCTTCAGTTTATCTTAGCTATATTCTCCCTCCTCCTTCCTTCTCTCCCCGCCCCCATCTGTCTCTTTGCTTGTCTCACACACACCTTCCTTTGATGTTTGAATCTTCAAGGTCTTCTCCCACCACCTCCTGTAAGAAGCCTTCCCAGATTTCCCACATCACATTGATCTCACCTCTTCCCATATTCCCCAAGGCATGTTTCCTTATACTTTTCAAAGTCCAATTTGTTTCTGTTTCAGAATAAATTTTGTGTACGAGTAGTCTCTTGTCTCTTGTACTGGCTAATGAGCCCTTAGAGGTCAGGAACCCCACTAGTTCACAGCAACCCAGCATCAAACATAGTGCTGTATGAAGTAGGATGCAGTAAATACGGAATTGGGTTAAAATTTGTCAAGAGTTAAATTCCAAATGCCAGTCTTCCTGGTATTAGGTGCTGTGAGGGCCTTTAGAAGTAACATAGCACAGTCCATAACCTCAAGGGGTTTGAGAAAAAGAAGATAATTTTCACAATGAGTGAAATGAATACCACTGCCTTAGCAATGGCCAGAGAAGAATAGATACTGATTTCATAAACTGGCTAAAACATTTCTTGCCAGATTTTAATGTGAGCTAGATAGGTTCTTTAGGTTTCTACCCCAAACAGCCATAAAAATTTTTTCCTTTTGGGTCATTTCCATTTCAATGCACTTTTGAAAACACCTGGTTGTGACATGTTTCTTGGGATATCATGCTTGAGGACCTCGAGTTACTTCTGACCATATTTCAATCATGGCTTTAATCACATCCTCAGCCATTTGAATTATTTATCATCTTTTTGAGATTACATTTTTTATTCCTAATTATATGACAAAGATATATACCATGAAATATTTATCATGTAATTATGATTAAAATGTACAGTCTCCCCAAAGATATGAATAATAACGTTAAGTATTCTATATTTAATTAAAGGAGTCTGGTGGACTGTGCTGGGTTGCCTTGGTTAAGCTGAGAACTACATTTCCCAGCATCCCCTTATCTGTATGGTTCCGGGTGAGAGTTGGCCCAAAGAGGAATGTACACAGACTAGAAACATGGCCATTATTCTTCAAGCTTTGTTGGCTGTCAGGTGCAGAGATGGATGGCAGCAGAGGTGTCTAATGGGTGCCCAGCTTGTCCTTGCTCCAGCATTTCTTCCTGGCTCTTGGCCCTGATGCCCAACTGGAGCCTAAGACCCTCCACCAGCTGTGTGGCTGTAGACAGGACGGCAGCTACACAGAGGCCTGTACCCGGCTCCCCTTTGTAGTCCCTTTTGTGCCTGGACATGCCTGCCCTCTCTGATCGACTGCTTGGTGACTGCTGATCTGCCAGCATCTCTTTTGGACCTTCTCGCCCCCTCTCAGCTCCTCCCACAACTGTGTATAGTCAGATTCCTATAATAAAATCTCATTCCATTTCTTTGTGGTGTCTCTGCTCCCTGACTGAACCCGGACTGACACAAGGAGGAAGAGAATTAGAAGTAAGTGTGAAGTCTTCTTTTCCAAAGGGCTTTCATTCTTTCAAAGCCTTTTGCTTTTAAAGTTGTTAAGGGCAAGTGTTTAGTGGTGGACAAAAGTGCTAAAACCTTTCTGCCTTGCTTCTGTGGTCTCTGGGACATAATGAGGTGTCCTTTTTCATATGAAGATGACCCTTCTGACTCACTACCATTTGTGAAGGTGGGTTCGTGCTGATCCAGACAAATTCGGATTTGTGAAAGCTCATGAGAGAATAGACACTCACATGTTTATTTCTGTCCTTCATCCCTTCCTCCTTTCCTTGTCATATGACCTCTTATGCTTTTAGGACTAGTGGTGGGGATTTAAAGTTTTAGCAAGGCTAGGAATACAGCAAATCCATGCCTTTCACCTCACTCAGGAACGTGCCTTAATGCTGCTAAGCCCACCGGACACCAAAGTATTCCTTTTGTGGGTCGCTTTTTTGTTTTCCTAACATACTCATTCATCCACCCACCCACCTGCTTACCCATCCATCCATCTATCCACCCATCCATCCATCTCCTGATCTTAACACTTCTGAATGACCTGCCTTGGACATAACATTGGGTTTAGAAGGGTGAGCTTTGTGGTAGACTTGTCGGGTTTGAATGCAGGTGCTGTAACTCACTAACTATGAGATTTGGGGTTGTTATTTAACTTCTGAGCCTTATGTCCTTAGTCTATGTGGTGATAATAACTGCGTATTTTATAGAATAGTCGTAAGGATTAGATGAGCTAATGGGTGTAAAGTGATTTGCACTGGTATGTGGCATATTAATAGTACACAATGTTAACTGCTGTTATTTTTTTCCAGCTTTATTGAGATAGAATTGCTATATAACTGTTACTGTTAATCAAAGATGAATCACATGTCATCTTTGTCTTCAAGAAGCTTACAGTTTACTGGGGTGGGGCAGGCACATAAGCCAGCAAAGTGGCTTGAGGCTGAGAGGAAGGGGACAAGAGTTAGGTATTTTTCTTTTAAGCTTAGAGATATTGAAAGTGTAGGTGGATAAGCATTATGTGGCTATATACATATTTAAATATATAATCATAATCATCGTTAAAACAGTCTCCCAAATTATCACCTCCCCAACATATCTTCTGCACAATTGCTCTTTCAGTCCTGGACCGAGTCCCCTTCCTTGGGATAGTATCTGAAGCCACAGAACTATATACAACACCTCCCGCTCCTTCTTGGCACATTAAATGGACTTGAGATGGATACTTGACCCAAGGGCATCTGATTTTCTGGTTGGAAATAGGGTGGTGACCTTGGACTTTCATTGTCCTGAAAGATGAGTTGGATCAACTGGAATTCATTCCTAGGGCACTAAAGAGACTGAGCCAGTTGGTGGTAGGCTCAGCAGCTGGATGGAGGCTTTTGTACATTTGGTGGCTGGGAAAGCTCCTTCTGGTCCACGTACAAGCAAGTAAGTAAGGTGGAGAGAAGGGAGCATAGGTGTGCATTGAGGAGCAGAGACCATGGAGCCCCCGAAAAATGGAGATCTTGCTTCCATTGAGACCTTTGTATGCAACCTTCTGTTGCATTTCTTGCATTCTTTGTTTGGGTCTCTGGATGAATTTCTACAGGCTCATCTGTAAGCCTTTTTTTCTGTTCTGCAGTGTAGTTATAAATCAATTGACTATTGATTGCCGGATATATGCTATTACATTTAAAAAGTGGGGCATTTATTTTTGGAGGCTCAAACCCTATCCAGCTGTCTTGTGAGTTTGTAAGGTGGTCCAATACTGAAACTTCAGCATTTAATGTGTGCCACAATCCAAAGGGAAGTAGCTGGGTGCGTGCAATCTGTGCTCTCTACTAAAGAAAGAGTTTGTCGATACCCGGGAAGTGGCAAGTTATCAAGAGAACTGCAGCGTGGCTAAAAGAAATCCTTCCTCTTCAGAGGGGCTTCCATTTTCTGAAGTCTGTGGCAGCTAACTTGGTGAGCAAAGCTGAGCTTAAACTTAAGTTTTATAAGAGAGAAAATTGGAACGGGAGAAAAAAAGTCCTGAAGTCTTACGACTTATGAGCTGGGACATTCCAAGCCAGACAGCCTGTGACTCAAATCCTGGCTTTGCAAGTGACCAGCTATGTGATCTGGGGTAAGTTTCCTGAGTCCCAGGCTTCACCCACCTTGTCTGAACAGGTGGTTGTTAGGAGGATGACATGAAAAGGTATGAAAATTGCCTCGCCCAGTCCCTGACATAGAGTGAGGACTCAATTCATGCTAACTGGTTACATAATATATTATATAACATGGTAATATTATGTTACATTGGCTATTATATAAAAGATATACCTTTGGAAGGTGATCTTTGACCCACAAAGCCAAAAATAAACACAAATTCCTATTTTCCTTTTATTCTTTCTTTTGGTCTGTAGGAGTGCCATTGTGTAGTGGTGGACTCCCATGGGACTCAATAATCGAATATTCTCTTTCTAATCTAAAAGGACTTTTATTTCAGGTCATGCATCTTATAACTACACCCCCCCACCCCCCCAGCCCTGCCTTATTCCCTAGTCTCTTTTAAAACACAAATTGAGCTCTAAACTGAGCTGTTACTGTGGGAACAGAAGCCTTCTTCCAAGGATGCCTGCCGTGCGTCTAGTGTCATGAAAATCTCTCTGGCCATAATGAGATGCCATGCACACCCTTGAGAGTGGCTGTCATAAAAAACCCAGAAACTCTCAAGTGTTGACGAGGGTGTGGAGAAATCGGAAGGCTTGTGCCCTGCTAGCAATGGAAAATGTGCAGCCTCTATGGAAAACAGTGTGGTTTGTTCCTCAAAAGAGGAAATACAGAATTCTCATGTAATCCAGCAAACTGACTTCTGGGTATATATCAAAAAGAATTGAGAGCAGAGACTCGTAGAGACATTTGTACACCTATGTTCACAGCAGCATGATTGACGACAGCCAAAAGGTGAGCAGGTAGGCATCCCTCAGCGGATGGACGGAGAAACAAAACGGGGTCCACACATACAGTGGAATACTATTCGGGCAGGAAATTCTCACACATGCTCCACATGGATGGACTTTGAAGACAGTATGCTAAGTGAAACAAAGCAGTCACGAAAGGACAAGGACTGTGTGATTCACTTAACAGGAGGTACCTAGAGTGGTCAAATACAGAGAGACAGAAAGTAGAATGGTGGTTGCCATTGGAGGGGGAGCTTGGGAACTGCGTCTGGGAAGATGAAAAAGGTCCTGGAGATGTGGGTGATAGTTGCCCAACTGTGGGAATGTACGTCATGCTGCCGAACTGTATACTTGAAGATGGCAAAACCAGTAAATTTTATGTGTATTTTACTACAGTCACACCCCACGCACAAGTCTTTGCGTAGCACCCAGCACAGTCTGAATAAATACCGGCTGTTAGAAAACCAAAGTCCCCCTGGGTGTGCATGAGACTGGAGGGGGTGTCTTTCTGGGTAGAGTTTGACTGATTTCCCACCCACCTGACTTCACCCATTGTACTGAAGAGCAAGCAAAACATGGCTTCTAGATTGTACAGGGGGAAAAAAAAGAGAATTTGAATTCTTGCTGGATTTCTACTTGAAGTTTTCACAAAGCTGGTAGGGTGTAACCTCCATGGCCTGGAGTTGGGGTGCCCCAGCTGCTGCTGGGTCGCCGTGCCTTTTCCTGGCTTGTGCTGCAGCTCTGCATTCTAGTGCCGTTCTTGTGTGCTCGTGATTTCTTTCTTGCCCGGGTCTCATCCAGTTCTAATATCAAGTTTATTGTCCGTCCTCTAAGACGAATTGGGTAGTTTCCCCTATTTTTCTAGTCTCTGAAACAATTTAAGGATTACTTGATCCTTGAAGATCTGGTAAGAGCTGCCTTGTAGGTTTTAAGTGGTAGGGGTGGTGGGGAGACTTGGTTGGCAATGCAATTCGATTTATTCCAGTTTTCTGTTTCTTCTTGTGTCAATTTTGGTAATATATGTATATGTACTTCATGTAAATTTCCAGATTTATTGTTTGTAACATTCTTTTATGATTTAAAAAAGTCTCTACTACTTACTTTCTTATTCCTAATATTGGTTGTGACTTTTATTGCCTGGCCTTGCTAGAAGAATGTCTATTTTATTAATTGCTTCCCACCGGAGAACATTTTGGGTTTTGTTGCTCCTGTCTCCTGCTACTTTTCTATTTCATTAATTTCTCCTTTCTTCCAACTTCTTTAGGTTTTCTCTTTGGTTCTCTTTCTTGCTTCTTGAGTTGAACACAAAGCTCAGTAATACACCGTCTTTCTCGATGTAAAATAAATGTATATGAAGCTATACACTGTCTACTTTTAAGTATATTCTTTGCTGTATGTATCTCACCAGTTTTGATATGAGTTATTTCAGAGTTATTTGGTTCCACATACTTTATAATTTCCACTGAGAATTTCCTCTTTTAGTCATGAATTATTGAGATGTACATTTTAAATTCCAAACATGTGGGCTATCTGTTGATTTACAACTAAATGACAGTGTAGTCAGGGAGAGTGGTCTGAATGATACTAATTTTTGTGATTTGTTATGTTTTCCATTGTGACACAAATAGTTTTTATAAATGACTCATGTGCATCTGCAAAGAATTTACTCTGTCAGGTGTAGAGTTCAATTTTTATATTTATTAGATTGTTTGTTAATTTTGTTGTTCAAATCTGTTATGTTCTGATTAAATTTTGAACTACATTAGCTATCAATTTTCTGATGTGTTAAGCTCCCACGAAGTTGATTTGTCAGTTTCTGCTTGTAATTCAGTTTTTGCTTTGTGTAGTTTTTTACTTTATATATTTTTATATATTTTATGAATTACATTACTTTGAGGTTGTGTTATTAGGTATATACAAGTTTGTGATTATTATATTTTCTAGGTGGATTTTTTTCCCTTTGATTATTACAAAGTATGCCTCTTCATCCCTATGAATACCTTTTGCTTTACATATTATCTGATGTCATATTACTCTCTGGGCTTATTTTGGTTAGCATTTGCATCTGATATATATTTATATTCCAATATTTTCAGCATTTCTTGTGAGTTTTAGGTATGTCTATTTTAAGCATCATATAGCTGGGTTAAAAATGCAGATGCAATCTAGTAATTTCAGTCTTTTAATTGATGAACTTAATCCATTTCGATTTTTATGTGACCGCTGATGTATATAAGTTCATTTCTATAGTTTCTACTATTTCATTGGTTTGGGTATTTTTGTTTACCATGCTTTTGTTTCTCTTTTCTCTTTCTCTGCTCTCTGTGGATTGATAAAGTTTTTCATATTCTCTGTCCTTCTCCATCTCACTTCAGTTTGAAGGTTATAGATTGATAGCTACCCTTCAAGTTTAAGCACTCATAATTAACTATACAACTTCATTTTTTTTAAAAAAGATTTTATTTTTAAGTAATTTCTACACCCAATGTGGGGCTTGAACTCACAACCCCAAGATCAAGGGTCACACTGAGCCAACGAGGCACCACAAGCATAAAACTTTCTGTCAAACTCTATAAAATATTCAGTATTGCTAGCCTCTTCCCAACAACAGTGGTCTCACACATGTTACCTGTTCACTGAACACTCCTTCCCGCTTTCTTATAATTGATGTTTACAGTTTTAATTTTAGTTTTATTCAATTTTAAAATGCCAAAGTTAGTTATTTTCTTTTTATAGTTAATTAACTACATGTATTAACTTTTTAAAATCTTTGCCCATAGTGAGCATATCTTTGTGTTCCAGATAATGTCTTTATTTTGTTCTTTTTCTTGAAGGGTGGTTTAGCTGTATATAAAATTCTAGGTTGACAGTTAATTTTCCCTCAGCCTGCTTTTTCTTTTAAAAAAATATTTATTTATTTATGAGAGAGAGAGAGGGAGAGAGAGAGAGAAAGAGTGTGGGGGCGGTGGGGCAGAGGGAGAGGGAGAGAGAGAATCTCCAGCAGACTCCCCACTGAACTTGGAGCCCATCACAGGGCTTGATCCCACGACCCCGAGATCATGACCTGAGCTGAAATCAAGAGCCAGATGCTTAACTGACTGAGCCGCCCAGGCTCCCCCTCAGCCTCCTTTTTGTTAGCATCTGTACTTTCCTGTTGAGAAGCCTGTTATAAGTGTAACTATTGTTTCTTTATAGAATATCTGTCTTTTTTCCTTCTGTATATTAGTCAGGATTCTCCAGAAAAAGAATCAGTAAGATGTATATGTATATATAAAGAGATTTATTTTAAGGAATTGGCTCATGCACTGTGGAGGCTCGTGAGTCCAAAATCTGATAAGGGGAAGCTGGCAGGCTGGACACTCAGGAAAGAGAGCTCTTCAAAGGCAGTCTTCTGGTGAACCAGAAAGTGCTGATGTTGCACACAAAATCTGAAGGCAAGCTGCTGGTAGAATCCTCTCTTGCCTGGGGGAGGTCAACCTTTTGTTCTAGTCAGGCCTTCCACTGATTGGATGAGGCCCAGCCACTTTATGAGGGTAATCTGCTTTACTCAAAGTCCACCAATTCAAATATAAAGCTCATCCAAAAACACCCTCACAGAAATGTCCAGAATAATGACTGGCCAAGTATCTGGCCACTGTGGCCCAGCCAATTTGACACATTAAAATTAACCATTACACTCTGGAAGCTGTTAAGGTCGTCTCCTGATCCTTTATGTTCTATAGTTTCACTGTGATTTATGTTATCTGTACCTGCTTGGTACTCAAAGTGTACAAACTTTAACTTCTTGAAAATTTGTCGCATTTATATTTGTGAGTATTGCTTTCCCCAAATTCGTTAGCATTCCCTTGTTCTGGCACTCCTGCTTGCTGGATGTTGTGTTTTCTCTCTGTGCTTTGTTCTGAGTGAGTTCCTCAGAACCCTCTTCCAATATATTAATTTTCTCTTTGTATTTGTGTAGAATTTATTCCACCCAGTAAGTGTTTTTTATTTCTAGGATTTCTGGGGTTTTTTTTATATCTGCCTCTTCTTGTTTTATATTTGCCTATTTTTGATACATAATTTCTTGAATTGTTTTTAATGAAGTCATGCCTTCCTTTATCTCCTTGAATATTTTAGACATCAATAAAGTCTTTGGTTGACAGAGCTATAAAATTAATGTCCTCTGGATTAAATATATGTTTCAATTTGATTTTGATGGCTGACTTATAATTTTGTTTTTTAGGCTTATTATTTCCCCCCCAGCTCTATGGAAGTGCAGTTGACAAATAAAATTGTAAGATATTTAAGGTGTACGATGTGACGATTTGATATATGTATACATTGTAACAGGAATTCCCCATCAAGATTTTGAGTAAAGGGTCTTAATTTTGGTCCTTTGTTGTTACTGCTGGTGTTTCTCTCTCTGTACTTCCTTCTTCCTGTCTCACAGACCCCTCGTACCCGGCAGATACCAGCCTCCCAGCTGCTGCTTTCTGCCACCAGCCCCAGAGATCAGCTCCGCATAGATGTCAGTTTCTGGTTTTAGGGTCAAAATCTGTCTTTTTTGTTTTCTCTTACAATTTAGCCATCGTTGCTGTGGTCCCTGGAGCAGAGGGTGATCAGAACGTGCGCTTACTGTGGCATCGTGATGAGCTAGCCCATGTGGTTTAAACATTTTGCTCTATTTGCACCAGATAGATGACTTGATGAGAAACAATTAGAAAAATAAAAGTAGTGGCTCAAATATTCCCAGTTTCCTGATATTGCCAACATTGAGAGAATTAATTCTGGTTGGTGAAATGAACCAAGGGGTTGGGCTTACACATCTTAGGCCAGGTGTACCTGCTCTCAGAATTTGTTTTACCACCACTACCAAGATGACCACCGGCTCAGGAGGAAGTGTCTCTTGTCTTGGCTGCTTGTTGGCAGGATGACTTCCTCTAGATAATTTTCTATTTTGGAGTGAAGTGGATATTGGGCTGTCCTGATTTACTTCACTGGAGATTGTAGGTGTGCAAGCACTTTGAAAAACGTTTGGAAGTCCTCTGCCGCAGTGAATGGTGTTATTATTAATACTCCTTGGCGGTTCTCGTTGGAGAAGATAGTGCAGTGTGGCCCAAGGGAAGGGTTTTAGAAGCAGGTGGATCTGAGTTGTGATTCTGGGTCCACACTTATTAGCTGTGTGATCCTGGTGGGTAAATTAGTTAACCAGACTCTTCTTCCTTAAATGAGATAAGCAGTAGCTGTCATTACTGTGCCCCCTTTTACTTTGCTCCATGAGCTTGGGATGGGAGGTCAACTTCTTCGTTTCCTGTCCTCTGGAAACTTCAGTAGTGCCAAGCTCCATCCTGGAGTTAAAGGAGAAGATTAAAGAAGCCCAGGGCACTTTGCCCTTTATCATCCCCCAGAGTGGTTTTTCCTTCCAGAGCGTCATCTGTATGAAACTTTTCTCATTCCTGAGGAAACCAACCAATTGCCTTTCATTATTTTCTGATTTCTTGGGTACCAGACCTAGAAAGTGGTTCAGAGGGTCAGGTCAAAGTGGCTCTAGGAGGTAGAGGGACAGACCAGCCTCGGGTCTTTCCCACCCTAGCACCCCTGCCTTCGCTGCCCACCATCTGCAAGCTCCCCAAAGCCAGGTGCTTGTGATGAGCACACCCATAGTGCCAGCGCTTTGTGGGGTTCTCTTCTGCGATCATTCACAAGGGCTGCACCAGGAAGGAATGCATCTGGACCGCAGAACCTCCAAGGCAACAGAGAGTTCAGACGTGGTGTGGAAGCAGGAACGTCATTCCTGCCCGACTGAAAGGCGACTAGTTTATATGTAAGAATCTGGACTGGGACACAAGGGACCTGAACGGGGAGCTCCGTAGCCTTGGCCTGGTTTTAGTTTCCTTACCTCTGATATGGGGGGGTCTCAGTTGCCAATGGCTAAAAGTCCATTTGGAAGGAATGGCACCTTTTGTTGCTCAGGCTGTGCCTGTCCCAGGGAAGGGGACTTGTTGTCGCTCAAGGTTAGGGGTAGCTCCTTAAAGGGTCTTGGGGCAGGGTCCTCAGGATGATACTGCAGTCCTCCCTGACTCTCGTTTCTTCTTTACAGTGCCTTCTTCAGTTCCTTCTTGGGTCATTTGCTAAGAATCTGACCAGTACCAGTCCCTTTCTGATCTTACTTGCTCTAAAGTCAAGACACTGACGAGGCAACCAGGATCAGTGCGCCCTCCTCTTCTGGCTCCCTGTGTGAGTAAAGGGTGCTGGTGCAGGAAGCTGGGGTAGTTCTGTTAAATTCACTGCTTTGATGCTGGATTTTGACAAATACTAAAAGTGACCGGAAAAGGGGGAGGGGGATCCCAACCCAAGCCTGGAGGCTTTTGAGTGGCTCGAAAAATCATTGTATGAAGCTGCAATAAACATCAATCTGCAGGTATGTTATAATTTTCTGTTTTAAGAGAACGTGGAATAGCTGTAACTGCTTTTGTATTGGAGCAGGGAAGCTGTACCCGGACCTGAAGATCTTTCATCTGTCGTCCCTTAATACATACTCACGAGTACGTCGCAGTCTTGAGGAAGCACAATTAGAAAGGGGGTAATCCTTTCTTCAAGCCCTCAGGTTTAATTTTCATGATTACGGTAGATTATGAGTCATTCTGAGTCTTGGTCTCCAGGAGAGACAGCGCCTTCTCTCCAGTCCTTTCAACAGTTGTTTATGGCAGTTTCAGCCTCTTTCTGCCTCTCGGAGCCTCTTTATTTTTAAAGCAAGGCAGACAAGGCCGAAAATTATTCCATTAAAGAGGGGCAATTTTTGTAATGGGACTTAGAGTGCTTTGCAGAAGTGCAGGCAAGTTTCTTCAATATCCTGAGCATTATTCGCTCATTTAGTTAAATGATGTTTCTAATTCCCTGGTAATTACGTGTAATGAGGCACTTTTTCTCTTCTTGATGAGACTTTAGCCTAATATGAGATGGCGTATTTTTTCTTTTTTTTTTTTTTTCCATGGGGATAATTACGCCTTCCTGGGAAAAGCAGGGTTTGTTGTGCAGAATATAGCAAATTATTTTATTTCCTGCCATCTTGACTGCCAGTAAATTATAAAATTAAGTTTCAGTGGCGCATTAGCACCATTTTGGAAAAAGCTCGAGACTATTTTTCTTTTTCTTTTCTTTTCTTTTCTTCTTTCTTCCTTTTTTTTTTTTTTTTTTAAATTCATGTACCGCTGCCCTCTCGGACTGTAGAGGCTATTATTCATAGAATAGATGTTTTTCTTCCAATTCCTAGGATTCAGAGGTATTGAAGCAGTAACATAGGTTTAATTTTTCTGGCTGATATCCAACGTAGAATGTTCTTGTAAGCGTCTTTGTGTTCGGGTAATTATCATCCCAAAGTTAAGTAATATGTCCCCTCTTTTCTCTGCTCTCCCCTCACTCCTCCTTTGGATGGCAAATTACCTTTTTTTTGTGCAATGCTTCAGTTAGATGCAAAGCAACTAAATTTGAATCACATGAAGGTGGTGACACCGACTATTCAAAGGCAAGAAATTCAGAGTTAATACAGTCACTCTACTTAACTCTTCCTGTTGTTAAAAAGCAACTTTGAAGATAGGAAAAATATGAAGAGAGCATCATTAATTAAGCACAATGTCATGTTGAACTTCGGTTTCCCGGATTCAATAATTTTTGACTAATTTTAAAGGAAAAGTGTGTGTGTGTGTATTTGTGTGCATGTGTGTCTGCTGCTTTTTTGGTTTTTGTTTCTGAAGAAGAAACATTTCTTAGGAAGCAGCGGTAGAATGGGGTGGAAGGAGAAAAAGAGAGCTAGGGTTGGGAGTCAGGGGGCTTGAGTTTTAGGGCAGACCCTGTCTACCTCTACCTAGCTGTGCAGTTTGGGTAAGACAACCTCTTTGAGCCTCAGTCCCCTCCTCTGCAAAGTGCATGGGTTCCAGCGGATGATCTCCAAGTGTTTAGGAACTCAAAAGGCCTTCGGATTAATTAACGAAAGGATCATGTGCTGGGGTCATTCCAAAGCAGCCTCGATTGGAGGGAGGGTGTGTACATGTGTGCGTGTGTGTGTGTGTGTGTGCGCGTGTGTGTGTGGTGACTCTCTTCTGCTCCATCACCATACCTTGATAAGGAGCCTGGTTCCCAGCGGCCTGCAAGTTCCTGTCTGCTGTGTGTTAGTTCAGCCGTGGTTCTGGAATGTGGAAGGGTGCTGTACGTCCACACAGGACAAGTTTTTCACCTGCCAGTGAACCCAGGATCCTGTAGCCCAGCATTGTTTCCCTTTGGCAGGAATGTGTCCCTGTGGCTTTTGACCAATGTCCCAATATTTCCCTCTTCTTGAGGGTGACCAAAGACTCTTTTCTGTTTGTTTACATGTCTGAAATCAACAGCAGTGTACTGAGAACAATACTATCTTTTTCAGATAAATGGAAGGAGTCTGCTTGATGTGGGCTGACTTCTGCATGTTTGGGGAATGGGGGTGGTGACCAAAATGATGAGTCTTTCTTGCTTGTGTAATCAGCCTGCAATAAAAACCACCCATCTGGAGTTTTTACTTTAAGAAACTGCTGTTTGGGGTAATTCTGTTTTAGGATATTTGTGTTGCTTACTTCACTTTTCCCCTTGGGATCGCTGGGGAGGCTCACGTGCTGCTTCCTGGTGGGTCCTCCTCAGACAACAGCTCCAGGCATGTCCTTTTGTAGCTTAGTACCCACAGGAGCTCCCTGTTGACCACGGGACAGTGTAAACTCTATATCCCAGCATGAACCAGACTGTGGGCCCTGGAGTCAGACGGACAAAGGTCTGAGTTCTCCATCTAGCACATTTACAAGCTCTGTGATCTTGGTCAAGTTGCTTAACTTCTGTGAGTCTCAGTTCTCTCATCTGTATAATGGGTATCATAGGAATACCTCATAGGATAAAGTGAGACAGCATGTGTAAAGCCCTTAGCACAGAGCCTGGGATTTAACTGCTTAGCTATGTGAGCTGCTATTATTGGTGTTATTATTAAAATCGCATCCTGTACTCTTGGCTTAGATGTTTAGATATTTTAGATGTTTGAATTCTACATTTCAGCCACTATTCCCTAACCCAAGCTCTCCAGTCCTTGTGCCTCTGTTTATATGGGTTCCTCTGCCTAGCATCCTTTTCTTTCTTGCTTCCTGTGCCATGAACTCACTCAGACTCTCGTTGGCATATTCATCAGATACTCACGGAGCACCCAGTACTTGCTGGTCCCACTTGCCTGTGGTGGCTAATCTCAGACATGCCTTTGCTGACTGCCCTGGTGGGAGGGGGCCCTCTCTCTGTCACTTCCCTGACTCAGTGCTAGTACGGTGGCTCTATGTGAGCGGGGACTAAAGTGAATGGAATCACTTTGGGAATCCCAGCACCTCCCCCAGGCCTGTTTGGAGCATGCAGTGTCTTGCCAGGGGAGTTCCCTTTTCTGAACTCCCTTGGCACCCAGCTCCCTATGATGGTTCTTGGTCCTCACTGCTTGTCCCATGGCTGTGTGCATGGTGAAATGACCGAACACAGGCTTCCAGCCCAGGCTTCCCACTTAGCTGCGTGTGGCCTTGGGTGAGTCACAGAGGCTCCCTGCACCCCGTCAGTTTCTCACACTTGATGTGACAACACCTGTCACCGAGCATCAGCGTGAGGATGAAGTGGGGCACGTAAGCACTTAGCTCAGTGCACAGCACACAAGAAAAGCTCAGTGAGTGGCGGCTGCTATGGCTGTCATTATAACTACAAGAGAGGTTCTCAGGCCTGGCCGCTACCCATCACATGGACAGCTCTTACACATAGATTCCTGGGCCCTCCTTGACCTCCTGAATCAGAGCTGCCGAGATGGATTTTGGGAATGTGTTTGCCTTGTGTTTTTGGGATGGCTCTGGAGCTCAACCCAGGAGATTGCAAGGGGTGTGCTTCTGGCCCTGACAGGTGCCTGTGTTGTATTATGAAGTGCACCCTGTACTGGGTTGGATAGGTCCCCACAAAATTTACGCCCACCCAGAACCCGTGAATGTGACCATGTTTGGAAATACGGTCTTTGCAGATGTAGTCAAGTTAAGATGTGGCCCTAGTGGATGGAGGTGGGCTCTAAATCCAACGTAACTGACGTCCTTGTAAGAAGAAGGAAATTTGGACACAGAGACACACACAGAGGGAAGCTGGAAGCAGAGATCGGAGTGATGCAGCCACAAGCCAAGGAACACCTGGGGCCACCAGAAGTTGGAAGAAGCAAGGATCGTCCCCAGAGGCTTTGGAAGAAGCACAGCCCTACCAACACTTTGATTTTGGCCTTCAACTTCTGGCCTCCAGAACTGTGTAACAGTTTATTCTCCTCAGAATAAATTTCTGCTGTTTGAAGCTGTCAAGTTTGTTGTAATTTGTTACAGCAACAATAGGGAACTAATACAGACTCTACATCACATTTTGATAATCCTGCAATTAGGCAGAAACTCTGCTGATGAAGCCCATTTGTGAATAATTTGACATGTTTCTGGCATTTATAGACATCCATACACATCTTAGGAAAGAATTTCCCCCTTAGGGGAAAATGGTCTTGATACATTTTAATTTTTTAAATTTTATTTTTTATTTGTTTCAGCCTTATTGAGATAGAATTGACATATAACACTGTGTAAGTTTAAGATATGCAGTGCATTGATTTGATGCACTTATATAGTGTGAAAGACTTCCCACCATAGCTCTAGCCAACACCTCCATGACCTCACAGAATTACCGTTTCTTGTTTGTGGTGAAAATATTTAAGTTCTACTCTTGTAGCAACTTTCAAGTATGTAACACAGTATTAACCATAATCGCCCCCCAGTACATTAAATCCCCAAAACTTACTCATCTTAAACTCAGAGTTTGGACCCTTGACCAACATCTCTCCGTTTTCCCCACACTTGGACCCTGGTAACCACCATTCTGCTCTTTCTGTGAGTTTGGCTTTCTTAGATTCCACATACAGGCAAGATCATGCAGTATTTGTCTTTCTCTGACTTATTTTCCTGAACATAATGCCCTCAGGCTCCTTCCATGTTGTTGCAAATGGCAGGGTTTCCTTCTTTCTCATGGCTGAATAATATTCCAATGTATATTTGCACCACATCTTTATCCATTCATCAGTGATGGACACTGAGGTTGTTTCCATGACTTGGCTATTGTGAGTAATGCTGCGGGGAACCTGGAGCTGCAGAAGTCTCTTGGAGATGCTGATTGCGTTTCCTTTGGATCTGAGACTGGAAGTAGGGTTGCTGACCATATGGTAGTTCTCTTTTTAACTTGCTGAGGAACCTCCATCTGGTTTCCACAGTGGCTGCACCAGTTTGCATTTCCACCAGCAGCGCACAGGGTCCCCTTTTCTTCGTGTCCTCACCGACACTTGTTTTCTCTTGTCTTTTTGATGATGGCCATTCTAAGGGGTGTGAAGTTATACCTCATTGTGATTTTGATTTCCATTTCCCTCATGAATAGTGATGTTAAGCACCTTCCTATGTATCTGTTGGCATCTGTACTGACACATTTTTAAACGGATGGTTAAATGCTGAGGGCATGAGATGCCTCTTGGCCGTGTGGGACTGGCCAAATCTCAGGGTTCATGTCTGCTCAGCCCGGTATGAACATCCCTAGGGAAGAAGCCAGCATCTGGCCTGGCCAGATGCAAGAAACTCGGGGATGTTCAATGGCCATCTCAGGGGAGATGAGGTCAGTAGGGCAGGTTCCTGGCCTTGTGCAGCCTCGGTTTTTCCACCTATAAAGTGGAACTGCCAACACACTAAATTGTTGTGAGTGAGTGAGCATCAGATGAAATCAAGACGGTGTAATTTAACTCTGCTGCACTGGGCCGTGTAGATAGTTTTCATTGCTCTTATTTCTGTTTTACTTTGGTGAGCCGACACACCAGGTTTTGAAACATACATGGGGACAAAATTGGTGTTGCAATCTCAAGCTACAACTCTGGAGCCTTTATTAAAGGAGAAGGAATTTTTTTCATTTGTAAGAATGCAAAACGGTAGAGGAGGCCTATGTGGCACTGAGTTCAAGAAGAGAGCAACTGGCCACTGGTGATGCAAGATTCTGGAAGATTCTGTAACCTATACTTGAGTTATTGTTCACCACGGTCTCCCTATTCACTGAAACATCTTCCGCAGGGTTCAGGTGCCCTCCTGTCGCTCCTCAGGTGGCCAGAGGTGGGGGCTGAGGGAGCAGGTAAAAATGGAGAGGGCTGGAAAGTTCTTCTTAGCATAGGAATCAACACAGATTTGAATATTCAGTCCTAAGGGTTATAAATAATGTGAGTTTTCATTGATGTGTAAGCGGAGCTACATTTAGTACAATAATTAGTTATTTGATTACTTTTGTTTTAGCCTGAAGTAGAGGACAATTGACAAATGTGAATACCTCTGAGACTGATGGGGCCCAGTAAACTAACTTTATTTATTACCAAATGCAATTTTATTAATATGAATTGACAGTAATTAATTTGCTAGTGTTGATGTTGTTAATAATTGCATGTAATTTATGAAATATTTATGCTAGAGCAGAGTAAAATAATGCATAGGTCCTCTGGCTTATTTGTTAAAAAGTCTGAATATTTCAACAAAGATTTCTAATTCAATACATTCATATCATGGTGTTTTGAAATCCCGCAAAATAACAAGAAATACATTTTAATTGCATTGTGCCTTCACGTTCCTTAGTTTAGCAGTTCTTAACTTGATTTCCAGGCACTTTCAGGAATACTGAAGCCTAGACTTTAGGGTCCATGCAATTCCCTGAAGTTAAACAGGACGATTCAATTTTTGCAAGCCTCCTCCCAAAGATTACCGCTGCGTCATCTAATTTAATCTTCATAAAAGTTTTAAAAATGGTTATTTTATTCCCATTTCACAGATAAGGAAACCAAGGCTCAAAGAGAAATCTTGGCTCAAAGTCGCGTGCAAGTTGGAAGTGACAGAGGCAAGCCTCAGCCCTGGGTCCTCTGGTTCACAAATCCAGGACCCACGGAGTGAAATCTCATTTTGCTTTTATTCCAATTTTTTTTTTTTCTGAATGAAAGTATGGACTGTTTCCCCCTCCTAATTCAGTTTGGGCCTCTTGTTCCTAGAAAAGGATTGTAATTGGAGAGAATCACAATTGAATTGAGCTAATGTGATCAGCGACAAGGGGGCTGGAGTCTGTGACCCGGCTCTGTCGAGGCCTTCAGTCACTGTCTCGGTTCAGAGGATCCCTCCCCCTTCTGGAGGCTGCAGGCGGCAGGCGGGAGGGCGGCTGTGTTCAGGGGGCTGGAGAGGCAGCTGTGGATGCTGGAACATGCCCCCAGCAGTCCTGGCTCAGTCCCTAAGTCCCAGGGCTGACTTCATTGGGCACGTGACCTGCTCCCACTCTGAGAAGGGGCCTGAGTTTGGTTTCGTGTTCTGTTGTCACCATCTTGAAATTCTTAAGAACTTTTGAACAAGGGACTGCGAAGTTTCATTTTGCACTGGCCTCGAAAATTGTGTAGCTGGTTTTGCACTCCGCCTGGAAATCTGAGGCAATTATTTTGCCTCTTGGAGCCTCAGCTTGTCATCTGTGAAATGGGGATAAGACATTTTATATCACAAGAGTCTTGAGGGGGTTAAATGAGAGCAGGCCCATGAATGCCTTATACGTTCTAAAGCCCACGGCCAATGCCAGGGATTTGTATTGGAGATAGTCTTCTCCGGCATCTGCATCTTCCAGCTCTCACTGGAGTGAGCAAGAGTTGGAGCTTCTCCAGAAAGAGGCAGCAGAGAGACAGAATTCAGTGCAGGTTCTTTCTGAGCCCCTCTGAGCCTGTGTCTCAGGTTAGAGATGTCAGGCAATTAAAAACCCAACAAAAACCTAAGTCCATAGATAATTCAGGATGATATGTTTGCCCCCCATTCTCAGCCGGGCAGCCTCAGAGGCCAGCTCTAGAGCCAGACTGACACGGGAAAGGTTAGGGTTCAAGACGCCATCCCGATGGTCCCGATGGTATTTCTACCTTTTGGGCACATGCCCGACTCATTTGAGAAGAAAAGAAAAATGCTTTCCGCACCAAGTTTCCAACTCACAAATCATTCGTCTAGCTGTGACCTCAGACACATTTTCCTCTCTGAACTCCGTTTTCTCGTTTGTACACTGATCATAATAATTCCTGTTACCTCCTAAGGCTGTCAGGGGTATCAGACAAGAAAATGCAGGTAGAGCTCCTAACACAGTGCTCGGCCCATAGGAAGCCCTCAGTAAGAATGAGCTTTTCTTGGTCTTCTTCTTCTGAGTATTATTAATTAATCAAATCTGTGCGGCTAAGAGATGCTCAACTCTCTTTGACGGGATCGATGAAAGGTTCAATTGAGGGCTGGGGAGCTATTCTAAGCCTGCCAAGCCCCTCCACTGGCCCTCCTCCCCCATTTTCTCCCTCTGTTGATCCTCCATGAGTAGGCCAGGAGACTTGTCACCTCTACGGCCTCCAAGCCCCCAAACTTGGGGAGAGTTTGCAGGTGGGAGCTGTGCTACCACACTGCAGGGTCCTTCTTCCCTGAACCTTGATTTTGACCCTCAGGCAGCATCTTAGTGATCTCACTGCATTAGATTGTGATTTAAGTGTCTGTACCCAGAATCTACGTGAAGATGAGCTGCTTATGGAGACAGAACACTTTATTCCATGCTGCATCCCACACACCTTATCTGTGCCTAGCTCAGTGCGGGGCCAGCCCTTTCTGAAGCTGATTTCCCAATGAATACCTGGTGAATTGACAATGAAACAAAACCTTGAAAGGAAAGGACCTTCTAATTATAGAGAGCACTTTTTTTCTTTTTTTACCATTTTAACCATTTTTAGGTGTATAATTCAGTGGCATTAAGCAACCATCACCACTATCCATTTCCAGAACTTTTTCATCATCCTATACTAAAACTGTACTCGTTAAACAGTAATTCCCCGGTCCTTCTCCAGTCCCTGGCAACCACCATTATCCTTCGTGTCTATGAATTTGCTGATTTTAGGTATGGCTTATATAGGGGAATCCCACAACATTTGTCCTTCTGTATCTGGCTGCTTTCACTTAGTATGTTTTCAAGTTTCATCCATACTATAGCAGGTATCAGAAATTTATTCCTTTTTTTTTTTTTAAGGATTTATTTATTTATTTGAGAGAGAGAGAGTGTGTGAGCTGGGGGTGGGGGGTGGGCAGAGGGAGAGGGAGAGAGAGAGAGAATCCCAAGCAGACTCTGTGTTGATCACAGAGCCAGACGTGGGGCTCAATCTCACGACCCCAGGACCATGGCCTGAGCCAAAATTAAGAGTTGGGTGCTTAACTGACTGAGCCACCCAGGTGCCCCTCATTTTTATGTCTGAATAATATTCCACTGTATGGGTAGACCACCATTTGGTTTATCCATTCATCAGTCAATGGACAGATGGGGTTGTTTGGGTTGTGTCCACCTTTGGCTGTCGTGAATGGTGCTGTCAAAAATGTGTATAAGTATCTGTCTGAGTACCTACTTTCACTTCTTTTGGATATATACCTAGGGGTGGAATTGCTGGATCATATGATAATTCTATGTTTAACTTTTTGAGGGACCACCAAACTGTTTCCCACAGTAGCTGCAGGATTTTACATCCCCACCAGCCATGTCTGAGGGCTCCCTTTCTCTACATCCTTGCCAACACTTGTTACTTTAGATTGCACTTTTAACCACTAGGCAAATAATCACATTCTTCCCATAAATACACAGGCACCTTGG
The DNA here is from genome assembly GCF_029215605.1 of Mirounga angustirostris. Lineage (NCBI taxonomy): Eukaryota > Metazoa > Chordata > Mammalia > Carnivora > Phocidae > Mirounga > Mirounga angustirostris. Next base: position 146,177,671 of record NW_026991714.1, read on the forward strand.
CTTACAGTAGACTTTCATTCTAAGCCGGGAAGAAGGAAAGGAGAGGGCCTAGGAGAGACACGGCCGTTTACCTCTGCTCCACGATGCTGACGACAGCCCCGCTCTTTAGTAAATGGTCAGGAAATCTCTGGCTGAAGCTGCTGGGTGCTCATGTCCCAGTGACAAGAGCATTAGGAAAATGGAGGGCATAATGTAGGTGAAGGTGGTGGCCTTCAGATGCCATTCTTGGTTAATTCTGACCAAAGGATGGAATACAAGTTTGTCTCCATGTGACCCGCTGCAACAAGTCATGAACTGTTGTCTGGGCAGCGTTGTGGACAAGGTGTAGAGGCCAGGGCTCCCCGACCGGCAGGATGAAGACCCCGAGTGCTGTATGTTGAGGGTCCAGGCTTTTGAGATTTGCAACAAATTGTTTTAGCCATCCACAAAACTCACAAGGACACAGAGCCATCAACTCTGCCCGCCCTTCAAATGGGGCCCTGGTGGGTGCCAGTTGGGGGCTGCCGTGTGGAAATGGTGGCCTGGGGTTCCAGAAGATAGGGCCCCAGTGCACCCTGTGCAGCAGGGTGACTCAACTGAAGGCAAACAGCCTGGAGGGAGCATGAGGGTTCCAGTTTCTCAGTGCAGAGAGCCCCTCTGGGTCTGCTAGAGAGTCTGAGCTGTCTCAAGGCAGTGACCAAGGCATAAGGAAGGGACCAGCCTTCATTGGTGTAGCTGGCTGCCTTCCCTTGGTGGGGCTGAGGCCAGCAGGAGCCTCCCAGTGCCGCAGTGTCTGTCTGCGGGTCAGGACAGCTGCAGGTCGCTGCTGATCTGTGGCACAGGATTGACATGCAGGGACAGGGGTTGGGCCCTTAAGTAAAGGTAGTTGGAGAGAGGCAGAGACAGAGCGTGTGTCAATGGCCAGTATTTCCCTAACGCTCCGGGCTCAGTGCCGGGGGAGGGGTGGTGGGCAGAGAACCACCACCTTGCCTTCTTGGGCTCTTGCCCTCCTGGTCTCTCCCTTGGGCAACGACTGGTGTCTGTCATTTATTGAGTGCTTTCTGTGTGTGAGGCACTAGGCCATGCACTTGACAGACAGACCCCTTTCCACCCACCCTGTGGTGGGGATTCCCAGCTTCACTTTATAGTGTGGCTTGAATTGTGACTCTGACACGTCCCGGTTGAGTGACCTTGGGCAAGTCAGTTCACCTCTCTGAGCCTCAGTTTATTCATCTGAGAAGTGGGGATAATGATCTTCACGGGGACATTACATGTGAAAGCACTCTGTAAAGGAGAAAATGTGTTTTAATTGTTGGTGCTGTGTGGGGCACAAAGTACCGTATCACAAAGCTGTGTTGCTAAAAGAACTCATGACGATGTTAATGAATAAGGAAAACTTGGTGTATCTTCTGTGTTTGGTGCAAATACTGAAGGAGATGCACGCACTATAGGCAAAGATTCCAGAATCACCACCGCTAGTAGGGAGTCAAACTCTGGTCCTTCAGAGATCAAAGGCCATGTCCTTCGGCTCCATACTGCAGGGCCCCTGGTAGCTTACATGAGTCTCAAAATCTGCTGTTGCACAGGCCAGGAGGGAGTTATTAATAACCCCTTTAAAAGATGGGGAGGCTGGGAGGGAGGGCCCGATACATCTGGAAATCATGCTGGGGGCTGAGTTTGAGAATATTTATTTTCAGGTGTTACTACAGTCTAGAAGTCACCATTCATTCAGTTATTTAAGAAATGTTTATTGAGCAGCTATTATGTACCAGGGGCTGGTCTGGGTGCCCGGTGAACAAAATCAGATACAGCTGCAGCCCTCATGGAGTTTTTGGGCTGTGGAGGAAGCTGAAGGAGCTGAGCTAAGGATGCGAGCTCCTGCAAAGGACAAACACGTGATATAATGAGGGCCTAGAAAAGGCCACTGAGGGGAGCTTCCCCCAAGGAAGTGATGAAGGACCAGAAAGGAGGATAGTGGGGCAGGGGAGCCCGAGCAAAGGCCCTGGGTCAGGTACAAGGGACCGTGACACTGGAGCTGAAAGTAGGCAGTGAGGGTGGTACGATATAAGGTGGGGAGGAGGGTTAGGGCCATGTTGTGGGAATGGGGGATTAATATGGAGCCTGTACGGGTAAAGACTCAGGGTCCCTCTAAAGCAGAGGAAATACGAGGGTGGGTGTGGTGGATGGGGTGGGATCCCTCCGTGTCACACACATGTGCCCCATCTCCCCGGAATTTCAACACCTGCTATATCGGAACTGGAGGCAGTCCAGTTGAGTGAATTTAAGAGCGAGACTCGGTCTTTTGGCAGCAATCTGGGGAAAGACACCAGCAGGAGAGAGACTGGCAAGAGAGAGCAGGCGTTTCCTGGAGTGAAGGGTCACTCTTTTCTCACGTGGAGGCCTAGGTGCTGAGATGCACCGCATCTGCCTGCTCGGCATCAGCCTCTGCTACTCCACCTGGTCTGATCTGTGACTGAAGATGGGCCAAATCATGATTCCTTGGGGGTGATGGAGAGAAGGAAGGTGTCCCCAAGCAATGTGGTACCAAGTGTCTGAAGAAGGAGCGTCAGCTAGAGACAGAGGAGGTGGGGAAGGCTCATAGGGTGCATGATGGCCACCCATCTGGGGTCGTGGGGGCCCAGATCAGAGCTGGGATTCTCCAGTCCTGAGTTGGGTTTGCTCAGTCTCATGATTTCGGAGGAACGTCAGCTTGGGTAGGTGTCCTCCTTTGTCCTGGTGTGTTCATGATCTATTGCCAAATAACAAAGCACCCCAAAACCGAGTGCCTTCAAACATAAAACCATGATTTCAAGCATCTGTGGATCAGGAATCTAGGAGTGGCTTAGTCGGATGCTTTGGGTTCAGGGTCCCTAAGGAGGCTGCAGTCCGGCTGTTGGTGGGTTGTCCAGTTGTCTCAAGGCTGAACTGGGGCTGGAGGGTTTGCCTCCAAGGTGACTCACTTGCCTGTCTGGCAAGTTAGTGCCCACTGTTGGCAGGAGGCCTCAGCTCCTTACCACATGGACCTCTCCATGGGGCACCTGAGTGTCTTCACAACATGGCGGCCCGCTTCCCCGAGAGTAAGCGATCCAAGAGAGAGCAGGGTGAAAGCAATGACTTTCAGGACTAGCCTCAGAGGCCACACTCTGGCATTTCAAGACGCACTGCTGGTTTCACAGGCAGCTGTCTTCCGTACAGACGGGACCACATAAGGATGCAAATACCCAGAGGTAAGGAGCACTGGGGCCATCTTGATGGCTAGCAACTCCACGTGGCCTCAGAGAGCAACGGCGTCTGCCCAGCTGCCTTACTGGGAGGGTAGAAGTAGGTCCTATGTGGGAAAGAGCTCGGAGAAGCGGGAGTGTGGGACGTGCTGGGGTGGCTCGAAGCTCAGGCTTGGGGCTTGCCAGCATGGGATGTCGGAAGGCGGATGTACTGTGTCAGATACACTCCGGTGTTCTAAGACTTAATATGGAAAAGAGAATGTAAATGGTCTCATTAAATGTCGAAATGATATTTTGGATAGTGTGCTAAAGACATTTTTTATCAAAATTAATTTCGCCTGTTTCTTTTCATTTGTTATAACATTGGGCTACTAGAAAATTTAAAATTACGTATGTCTGGTTGGCATTTTATTTCATCGGATAGCACTGGCCTAGGCCATGAGCCTGGGACTGGTGTCCTCATGCATTTGTCCCCTTAACTTCCAAAGGGCTCAGTGCAGGGTGGGCATCAGTATATGTCTGAGTGAGTGCTCTGAACACAGGAGGCATCCACGGACTGCTGAATAGGCAGCTTACGGGAGAGGCAATACCAGGATCTTCGGAGTCAGACAAACCTGGATTCAAATCCTGACTCACATCCCAGGCTCCCTAACCTCCCTGACCAGAGATCCCACATCTGTAGCATGGACCAGCCAGTCTGCTCACCTCCCTCTGCTCCGGGCAGAGGAAAATGCAAATGAGGGGAGGGTTCTTCACGCAGGGGCTTTAGTATAAAGGCCTCTTGGCCTCAGGCTGAACGCACCTAAGGGGCTCGGGGCAGGCACGAGGCGTCACAGAAGCACCCACAGGCGGGCAGGCCCGCGCCTGCACCACCTGCCACATGCTGGCTGTTGGCCCAAGTGGCTTCCAATTTCGGATTTTCCTGTTCTGTTGCTGTGCCCTGCTGTGGGCTTGCCTCGATCCCTGACGGAGGCTGCCTACTCGAGTGAGAGGCGATCAGCCTGCCCAACACCGTACCATCCCCTTTAGCCCATCATGGTGACAACTTGGAGCAGGTATCTCTCGGCGGGGGGACTGGTCCCGGGGCGACGGTGCAAGGGCACGTCAGAGGGACAGCTCGTGTCCCCAGGGCTCCGTCCCCGGGACCTCCCCTCCTCGACCCCTCCCCTAAGAATGGGCTCTGAGCTCCATCCCCTGTCTCTGTTCCCGGAGGGACTGGAGACAAACAAAAGGGAGACATGTTTTCTGTTATCAAGACACAAAATCCTTACACTTAATTAAAACGTGCCATGGCAACCAGCTTGGTGGGGGTAGCTGGGCTCGGAGTGGCCATCTCTGCCGAGGCGGAGGCCCACGTGCTGCTCCTTTGTTCCTGGCTCCAGGGGAGGTAACCACCCTTTTGCGCATGTGGCCTTTGTCTGCAGCACCAGGGGCGGACACCTGGGGCCTCAGTGGAGCTGACGTCTGTGGCCTTTCTTGGGCCAGCCACCTCTTCAGGCTAGGAAGGCCGGCAATCCCTGGGCAGGCTCGGCCTGGCCTCTAACACCTGAGGGCCGCGCTGGGGTCACAGGTGTGGCCAGATGCTGTCCCCAAACGCTAGAGCTGCTGGGTGGGACACACACAGCCAGGCTGCTGCTAGACAGCAGAGAAGGACTTTGGTGGGGTGTGGGAGGTGAGTGGCTGACGGGGGATCTGAGAGGACTTCCTGGAGGAGGGGTTGCCTGAGTGGTAGTCAAGAGAAGGTGGGAAGGAAGAGTCTGGTGGAAGGAGTGGCAAGCCCAGGCGTGGAGGCGAGAAGGAGCACGGCCTGCGGAGGCTTATGCAGCTCCTTGAGGTGCCAGGAGTCAGCAGCAGTGCTCAGGAGGTGCCAGATGGAGGGGCACGGACACTACGCGGCATGGGCGATAGGGAGCCATAGAAGGTTGCCAAGCAGATCAGAGTCAGGTCAGAGGCTGCTGAGCCAGGTTGTGCTGGAGAAACTCAGATGGCCCCTCTGTCTCCCTTCCAGGTTTAGTCAAGCTGTTGGTGGGTTTAGACTTGTGCTGTGGCCACCAGGGGACCCTGCTGGGCAGAGTGGGTGACCTCCGAGAACACCCACACCCCCACAGAAGGACACGCAGAGGGACTTGACTCCTCTGAGCCTTGGGTTTCTCATTTTTCACCTGAGGTAGAGAGGAAACCACTTGCAGGGAGCACATAACAGGTGCTTGCTGCCCGTAGGTCTTCAACACGTGATACCAGTTGTTTCCGGTTAAAAGTGACACACAAGTGGATCAAGCCCAGTGCTGTTCACTTACTTCAGAGTCTGTCACTTCAGATGTCTCCAGGACTCTGAGGGCTCTCGGGGCTGGCTGTGGAGAGAGAGGGACCACTGTAGGGAAGCGACTCCCTTCTTTAGCAGTGGTAGAGAAACTTCTAGAACACAGGGACAGGGTAAAGCTCTTCTTGACTGATGCCCCCTCAGGGCATCCACTTCGGACCCTGCCCGTGCACAGTGGGCATCAGATATTATGGAAGGAATGAAGAAGGGTGGTGTTGACCCAGGGGCCCGGGCAGACATCAGGAGACGCCGGGCCAGCGGTGACAGCATTGGCTGCCGCCAAGAGTCACTGGTCTTGGACTTAAGAGCCCAGAGTGCGAGGTTACACACAGCTGCCTTAATACCTTTAATCCAAGTCCGGTTTTTAAGGCTTCTCATGCGTTCCAGTTGCTTCTTGGTTGCCTTGGGGCTATTGCAGAGAGAAGAGAGGCCCTTGGTCGTGTGTCTCATGGCTTTAGACTGGGTAGGGAAAGGCACAGCCAGGTATGGCATGCCCGCACCAGAGTGGGGAGCCCAGAAACCTCGTGTGGGGGACTTCCTGGTCCAGAGACAGAACGCCTCTCAGTACAAAGGCTGTTGCGTGGGTGGAGTAAATTTCTAGGGTCTTTTAAAAGCCGTAAGCACAGAGGCTCTGGTTTAAGAGCCTCACGGACAGTGATTTTTTAGGTCATCTATACAGCATGAGCCCCCCCCTCCAGTTTTACCCTTTTTCTTCTCTGGGCCAGCTTGGAAAAGAGGAACTGGTTTTCCTTAAATAAATATGGGCTGCTGCATATGATTCAAATAGGGGCAGTCTAAGGACCCTGGTGATTCCTCAGTTCTCTTGTAAGGTTTAGGACTTGGAATGAATTAAAACGCCAAAGGCAAGAAGCCTAGAGGGGAGAAATGATGACTCCCGCTGGCTCCTCCTGGCACCTGCGGCTCCCGTGGCAATCCACCCCACGGGGAGCCCGAGTCACTAAGAGGGAAATGGTCCAATTCAGGACCGGTTAGAAATTGGGCTCATATACCAGCCATTAGGGAACTTTACTCGATGAGAAAATGAGAACTTTTTGTAGTTGCTAAAGAGAGCACCATTTTTAATTTGACCTCTTCTTGGCCATGGGAGATGGGGTACTTTATCTGAAACTCAAGTGCCCAGAGTAAGAAGAAAAAGAAAGCCACTGGTGTGAGGAGGGGAGGACAGGCTGCGTCCTGTTCCCTGGAGGCCACACATCTACACACATCCCTGGAGCAAGTGCTAGAGAAAAGAAAAGGTCGGGGCGCCTGGGTGGCTCAGTCGGTTGAGCATCTGCCTTCGGCTCAGGTCTTGATCCCAGAGTCCCGGGATCAAGCCCCGTGTCGGGTTCCCTGCTCAGTGGGAAGCCTGCTTCTCCCTCTCCCTCTGCTGCCCCCCACTTGTGCTCTCTCCCTTTCTGACAAATAAGTAAATAAAATCTTTAAAAAAGAAAAAGAGAAAACAGGGTCAGCAGCACCTGGGTGGAGGCTCTGATGGAAAATGGGCTAAAGATGCTGCATACGTTGGATCACGGCAGTAAGTGGCTTAGTACTTGTAGCAAGTGACCTTTATAATCAAGGTTGGAAAGAGGCAGTTTTGCAGTAGCCCAAACAAAGCCCAAGACTGGGAGGGAGGGAGAGGTTTGAGGGGCCAGAGTGGTGGGGTGGAGCTGCTTCAAAGAAGAATTAGGGGAAAAAAAGAGACTTTTATGCATGGTACTTTTTTTTTTTTTTTTTTTAATGCATGGTACTTTTAATCCTGAGACTTTGTGACTTGAGTGGGAAATCAGCTTAAATAGAATTCCTACAGAAAACAGCCTGGAGGATCATTCATAATAAGGATGAATTTCTTTCTCTCTCTTTTTTTTAAGATTTTATTTATTTATTTGACAGAGAGCGAGCACAAGCAGGGGGAGCGGCAGAGGCAGAGGGAGAAGCAGGCTCCCCGTGGAGCAGGGAGCCCGATGCAGGGCTCGATCCCAGCACCCTGGGATTATGACCTGAGCCGAAGGCAGACGCTTAACGACTGAGCCACCCAGGCGCCCCAAGGATGAATTTCTTATGTCTAAAATGATAACTCTTGTAAGTCATGTGGAGACGAGTCCTGTCAGAACTGACAGTGAGGGGTGAGGGTGGCCCGTTGTCTGGAACCCAGGCCCCCCTCCTTCACAATAAAACAAAACTCAGCAGTCTTGACCTATGTAGTAGGTATGTAGGGGTTGCTCGTTTTGGCTTTAATTTGAATTTTTTGATTACAAAAGTGGTTAATTACCTTTTCATATGTTTATTAGCATTTGGATTTCCTCTTTGGAAAGTGTCTATTCGAGTCCTTTGTCCTTTAAAAGCCATTGGATTGTTTGAGTTTATCAAACTGATTTCTGAGACTTCTTTACATATTCTGGATATGAACCCTTTGTTGGTTTTATGTGTTCCAGATTTCTTTCTGTTCTGTGGCTTCCCTTTTTGCTTCATAGTATGTTGTGATAAACAGAAGTTTTTAATGTAGTCAGTGTTATCGGCATTTTCCTTTATGGTTAATAAATATTTTGTCTTATTTTGTAATTTTTCCCACAAAGAGATTATTTTGCACTTAGGCCTATAATCTGCCTAGAGTTGATTTTTGAGTGTGATTGTGAGGTAGAGCTTCAATTAATTTTTTTTCGTATGGATACCAGATTGTCCCACCTACATTTATTATCCTTATTCATCGCTTGGCAGCTACCTTTACAATAAATCAAGTAAATCAAGTGTCCATATATGAATGGATTTGTTTCCTGCTTTTACATTCTGTTCCATTGGTCTGTTTGTTTCTCCTTAAGCCAATAAGGACCTGTACTGACAGTTTCATGATAAGTTTTATTTTCTGCTTTTAATATCTGGCAGGACAACCCCTAACTTGTTCTTCTCAAGAGTTTCTTGGCTGATGTTGGCCCTTTGCTTTCTTATATAAATTTTAGAATCATCTTTCAATTTATAAAAAAATATTTGTTGAGATTCTGCTTTTGTACTGCCTTGAATCTATTGATTATTTTAGGGGAAAATTGACATTTTTGCAGTATTGGGTCTTCCAATATATGAGCATGATATATCTCTCCATTTACTTAAGTCTTCTTTAATTTCTTTCATAGTTATGTAACTTTCTCTAGGACTTCAATATCTTCTGCTAGATATGTTTCTAAGTACTTGCTGTTTTTGATGGCTATTGAAAATTGTATCATTAAAACTTTTTTATTATCTGTATACAGAAATACAATTATTTTTTATATATTGATTTTTTTAAAATCAAGGAACCCTGTCAAATTCCCTTATAAATCATAATAATTTATCTAAGTTTTCTTTTTTCTAAAAAAAGATTGATTGTTTGATTTTTAGAGAGAGAGAGAGCATGAGCAGGGAGAGGGGCAGAGGGAGAGAAAGAGAGAATCCACAAGCAGACTCCCCACTGATCTCAGAGCCTGACACAGGGCATGATCCTAGGACCTTGAGATCATGACTTAAGCGAAAACCAAGAGTCGACCACTTAACTGACTGAGCCATCCAGCGTCCCCAAGGATTCTTTTAGTTTTTTTTTTTAAAGATTTTATTTATCTATTTGACAGAGAGAGACACAGCGAGAGAAGGAACACGAGCAAGGGGAGTGAGAGAGGGAGACGCAGGCTCCTGCTGAGCAGGGAGCCCGATGCGGGGCTCAATCCCAGGACCCTGGGATCATAACCCGAGCCGAAGGCAGACGCTTAACGACTGAGCCACCCAGGTGTTCCTCTTTTACATTTTTTTTAAGTAAATGATAATACCATCAATAACAAATAATGACAGTTACATGTCTTCCTTTCTGTTCCTTACTCTGTTTATTTGTTTCTTTGCCTTATTGCACTGGCTAGACCTTCTATTAAAATGTTGAATAGAAGGGTGATAGGAGACATTATTTTCTTATTTGTGATCTTAAAGAGAAAACTTTCATCATTTCACCATTAAGTATAATGCTTGGAGAGAGTATGTATCCTTTAGTTTTGGGAAGTTTCCCTCTATTTCTAGTTTACTACAACTTTTTTTTTTTCACCAAGAAGGGACAATAATTTTTTTTTAAGATTTTATTTTATTTATTTATTTTTAAAGATTTTATTTATTTATTTTGACAGAGAGAGAGAGAAACAGCGAGAGAGGGAACACAAGCAGGGGGAGAGGGTGAGGGAGAAGCAGGCTTCCTGCTGAGCAGGGAGCCCGACTTGGGACTCTATCCCAGGACCCTGGGATCATGACCTGAGCCGAAGGCAGATGCTTAACGACTGAGCTACCCAGGCACCCAAGATTTTATTTTTTTAAAGTAATCTCTACATGCAGTGTGGGACTGGAACTCACAACCCTGACTGAGATCAAGAGTCACATGCTCCACAGAGCGGGCCAGCCAGGCACCAGGGACAATAAATTTTATCAAGTGCTTCTTCTGTATCTATGAAAAAAATTTTTTTTTCTTTTTTAGTCTGTGAATGGGGTAAAATACTTACACTGATTTTCTGATGTTAAACCAACCTTGAATTCCTGGTAAAAATCCAACTAGTTATATGACTTATTCTTTTCGTATATTGCTAGATTTAGCATGTTAATATTCTATTTAGGACTTTTACATCGATGTGAATGAGAGAAATTGGGATGTATTTTTCCTTCATTTGCCGTCTCTATCAGGTTTTCATGTGGATGTTATGCTAGTCTAATGAGTTGGTGGGAGAGCAACTCTGTTTTGGCTGTAATAGTCTGGCCAGGACATTGCTGTTTCTGTAGATATCACTGTTGCTACCATTGCATCTGGATTCTAACTTTCTCTTGTATTTCCCTATTTGTTTTAGGCTCAAAACCCTGGGTGGAGGTGTCTGACTGGCTGAGAAGGCCGCCAGGGTGCTGGGGAGAGGGAAGGTCTGGTTCTCTTACCTTTTGTGGGAGGAGGAGTATGCTGCTTCCCAAGACTGGGACAAGGCTGTATGCCAGGCAGTTCTTCTCCGCGCCACCCCCCCACCCCCCACCAAAAGACAAGCGTCCTTGAAAATAACCCTGTACAGTAATTCTCATACTCACTCAAAATTGAGAACACTGACTGGACCAAAGGAAGGACTGAAAGGGAATGTATACACAGATATTTGAGTAATCCCAGTGTTCTGCATTTAAGATAACCTGAAATCTCAGGTGGTAAATGGGAATTGGGTGTTCGAAAAGGCTCTTGCTTGGGTGCAGGGATTCACCCTATTTTAACTCAACATCGCCATCTCTAATCATCGCCTCTAATACACATTAAAGCTTTGCTGAGTTTTGAGGACTCAAGGAGGTGATTAGTGTGAAAGCACCATGCATAATATCCATTACATAGTACATGCTCAAGAAATGCTTGTTTTGAATCTAAAACTGGCTTGATTCCACGACTAGAGCAGTTCTCCAAAATGTTATAGAGAAGACCATGGCTGCTTGCTTTTTGCCTTTCCAAGTTGGCTCATCAGTAGAGCCATAACAGAAAATGCCACCCCTCTTGTGCCCTTGGTCACTGGTTTCAGGATGTCCAGGATAGCTGAATCTTCCCAGAGGGTCAGGTTCTAGAATAAGCTCCTAAGTTAAATTTGTATATAATGAGATTCTTCCATATTCACTTTACACCACTCATTATTTTATGGATTTCAATCATGTGTGTCGTTTACTTACCCCTTTCCAAACAAACAAACAAAACAAAAAAATTGAGAGGGCCTTGTGTTTCCACTGCTCTTCCTAGGTTGATGGCTTGGTGCCTTCAGACGCTTTGGGGGTCTCCTCTGTCCCCAGTAGGGCTTGCTTGTGTGCATCCAACTAGATACCTGTGTGTGATTGAGTAGGAGGGCATACTCAAGGTTGTGGTCCGGCTTTTTGCCTTTTAGAAATCTGACGGTTTTTATGGCTCAAACAGGACAGTGTTTTCAGAATACAGGGTGTCGTGGGCTCTATACCCGGTATGTCACTGACCGCTTGAAGTCCTCAATCCTTTAAGAGAATTGCATCATTATTATTTTTTCTCCAGATTTCTCTTCCACTTGCCCACTGTTAGGGTCCTCTTCCTCTCTGAACCGTTCACCACGCCCTAGAGATCTCTTGGCAGTTTGTTTCCCTTGAGGAAGTAGAAATAACAGTGACCCCTGGGCGCATGGAGGCGTCACTGTTGCAGCCTTTTAATCCTTACTCTGTGACAGTTGCCCCATCCTGAATGTTCAGGGGGCCCCCACAGTGGGCCCTGTTTTAGAGAAATGCCAGGGTATCTCTGCTCTTAGATTTGTTAGTTAATGTTGTTGATAGGAGTCATCTTAAAGCAAAGCAAAACAGCTAACTTGAAGAGTTTTTATTTCTTTGTGAAGACTAAGTTTTCCGATTCTATTTAATTCCTTTGGTTTCTGTGCTGTTTGTTTCTGTGGTTAAAAAGATAGCACGGTGCCCAGCAGGGAGGAGGCAGGCAATACAATGACTATTGAATGAACACCGTCTTTTAAAATTCTCTTATTTTTCTTATTTACAGTAGTAATATATTCTTTGTAGAAAGTTCCAATGATAGACAAGTGTCTGAAATAAAGTATAAGTGACTCCTTGTCCCCTGCTTGAGTCCCACTCCGCAAGGGTTGTTATTGTTAACAGTTCGGTGGATAGTATTATAGGCTTAGAAAATGTAAATATACGCTTCATGTACACACACCACATCTACCGCGATTGCTTCCCCCTGAAAATGGGATCGTTTTGTCAGTAATGTTACTCAGGTTACTTTTTTCGATCTAACCCCCCACCCCCCCAGTATATCCTGCGTATCATTCCATTCCAGTGAATATTCACTGGTCTAGTGCTCTAATGGCTGGATAGTAGTCTGTTTAGGCAGGCCCTTTGTTTTGCCATAGCCACTGATGCTGCAGCCAGCTCCTTGGACAGCTGCGTGAGCATCTCCGTTTCATTGATCCCTAGGATAAGATAGGGCCTTTTAATTAAAGCCCCCAGCACAGACCCCAAGCCTTAGAGGGCTGCCCCATAAATATTGGTTGATGACAATACGATGTTGTCATATTAATTAGAACAGGAAGAGACCCATTAGGGCAACAAATGCACATTCATAGGGCAAACTGGTTCTATGGCAGGAGCTATAACACTTAATATTCTCATCTTTGAAAAGACAAACCACATTAAATGTAGTAAGTAGCAAGTCGCCTTGTACCAGTGTGTAAAATATTCCCCAGGGAGTGGTAGCTTGACAGAGCGCATAAAGACACTGCGTTAAAGATAAAACAGAGGGAATATTTACCCAGCATAGTTACCTAGAAAATATACAATTTGATCTAGATAGAGGCTTTTACTGTATAAATTATTGTGGCCTCTACTTCAATCACAAACAGCCTTCCAGTTGCGCAATCGCCTTATAAAAAAAGGAGAAGAGAACAGCTTCCAATTGTCTGGAATGAGCTTCAAAAACAGGCAACTCGGTTCTGATAGAACAATTTAAACCGGCCGTCTCCTTATCTGGTGTGGACATCATTTCTCAGAGGGGCAACCAGCTCAAATTAAATAGTTTTGCAGCAGACAGTCTGTCTGTCTTTTTTGGGTTTTTTTTTTCTCCTTCCCTTTGCCATGCAGGGTGCTGCAGGCCTCTGCTAATTTAGGGAGATTGGTCTGGGCAATGCTAGAGTGAGACGAATAGAAACAACTTTATCAGAGGAAAAAAATGAGTGATATTAAAAAAAAACAATAAAAAAGGATAGTGTGAGGCTAATTTGACACAGGAGACTACATTCCTGTCTGGTGGATTGCCTCATAAGCCCTCTTGAAACCCTGGGTTTTATTTGCAAATAGTCTCCACTGTGGACCACAGGGTTCAACAGGAAAAGTAATGAGCAAAATCTATGAGTTGGCTCCGACCAAATAGGGCTATCGTGGCACCGTGAGGAGAGGTGAGGGAGAACATCCCTGAAACCATTTGGATCAAATTGCCCAGGCTAAGGCGGGGGCTGCTTATCTTCCTGCCTCAGGGCCTTCACAGGCCTCCTCCTTCCGCCACTTTCACCTAGGTGGGTGCACGGCGGCTCTGACAGGAGGGGCCTCTTCCCAGTGCTGGGGGTTGGGGTGCAAAGGTAGGGGGAGCCTCATGGGTTTGGATACCTTGAGGAAATCCAAGGAAGGCTTCTACTTCTCCAGCATCGTCTTTTTTTCTTTTCTTTTTTTTTTTTTTTTTGCCACAGCTCCAAGCCTGTCTGAGTTGTCTTTCCTCCCAGCTTACACATGTCCATGTGTGTGAGTTTTACAAAACGTTTATTTAGAAATAATTTCAATTTCTAGAAAAGAACTCCGATGACCTAGATTCACCAGTCGGTACCATTTTGCCACATTTGCTTTATTTCTACAATTTCTCAGTGTCTGTTCCCTGGAATCAGGACGCCCTCTCATACAACCATAGTAAGATCATCAACATCAGGAAATGGAACACTGACACATGCATGACACTGTCTAACCCACAGTCCCTATTCAAATTACTACAGGTTCCCAATAATGCCTTCTATAGCAAGTATCTACAACCCCCCACCCCTTGGATCCATGGTCCAATCAAGGATCACACATGGTGTGTATTGTCCTATCTTTTTAATCTCCTTCTATCTGGGATGGTTCTTTAGCCTTTCTTTGCCTTTTATGACCTTGACATTTTTGAAGAATATAGGCCAGCTTCATTTTGTAGAATGTCCCTCAATTTGGATTTGTCTGATGTTTCCTCGTAGATTCAGGTTATGTGTTTTTGGCAGTAAACCCCAGAAATTGCCTTCTCTGGACATCATCTCAGAAGGCATATGATGTTGATTTGTTCCATTACTGGTGATGTTGACTTGGATTACTTAGTTTGGGTATCTGCTACTGATAAGTAACTATTTTTTCCTTTGTAATTAATAAATAATCTGAGTCTTGCAAATATCCTGTTTCCCCATCAAAATTTCACACAACAGTTTTAGCACCCATTGGTGATTTTCACATACATGGTCTTTTTTTAAATTTTTTTATAAAATATTTTATTTATTTATTTGAGAGAGAGAGAGAGCATGAGCAGGGGGAGGGACAGAGGGAGAAGCAGATTCCCTGCTGATCAGGGAGCCAGACATGGGGCTCGATCCCAGGACTCTGGATCATGACCTGAGCTGAAGGCAGAGCTTAACTGACTGAGCCACCCAGGCGCCCCTCACATACATGTTTTTTATGATGAGTGGAAAATGACAGCTGGATTTTTAGAGAGGGAGGCATTGGGCGAAATAATGTGTCTCAGAGCAGCTAAAGTGGATCCAGCCAGACCAGAAAGAAGCCAATCAATCTGGGTGACTTGGACTTCACCCTACTTTTCTTGTCTTATGCAGTGAATTTCTTCTCCCATTGGGCTCAGTTCATTCTGTAATAGAGCTAAGGTTGCAAATCATACCCTCATTTAGTCCTCAACAAACATTTACTGAGAGTCTGCCGTGAGCGAGGTATTCTTTGAGAAGATGCCAAAGAAGAAGACCCAGTCCCATCTTAGAGGCTGGTGGGAAGTTGACGGTATGGGGACAGGGCTGTGGATTAGAGGGCAGGCCTTTGGGGAGGTGAGGATCACTTCACAGAGCAAGTGACTTGTTTGTAAACTTTTTATATTGAAATAATTATAAATTCATAAAAGTTGTAAAGGTCATACAGGAAGGTCCCACATACCCTCACCCAGTTTATACCAATGATTACATCTTACATAATTACAATATTGAAACGGGGAAATTGCCATTAGTAGAATGTGTATGCTCTATGCTATCTTATCCCATATGTAGACATGTATATCCACCACCATCATCAAGACACAAAACTGTTCCATCATCACAAATATCTCTCCCTTTCTAGTCACACCCACCTGTCCTCCCTCATGGCCCTCCCCCGTTCCTAACTCCGGGCAACCACTAAACTGATTTCTCTCTCTTTAATTTTGTTTCAAATTCTCTATAAATGGAATTACGCTGTACGTGACTTCTGAGATTGGCTTTCTCCACTCAGCATAATGCTCTTGAGATCCTTCCAACTGTGCATATCAATAGTTAATTCCTTTTTTTGTGGAGTAGTATTCCATAGTATGAATGTATCACAGTTTATTTATCTATTGAGTGACATTTTGTTTGTTTCCAGTTTTTGGCTATTACAAATAAAGTTGCTATGAACAATCATGTACAGGTTTTTGTGAGGACATAAGCTTTCATTTCTATGGGGTAAATACTCAGGGGTGCAGCGGCTGGATTGTACGGTAAGTGTCTATTTAGTTTTTTAAGATTGCTATGTCTTCATGATAGATTGACCCCTTTATCATGATGCAATCTCCTTCTCTGTCCCTGGCAATTTTTTTTTTTTTTTTTTTTGCTGAAAAGTCTAATTTTTCTGATATTAATATAGCCACTCCTGCTTTTTTTTGGATTAATGCCTAGATGGTATGCATTTTTCCATCCTTTTATTTTCATATATATGCACTAAGTTCAAAGTGAAATTCTTATAGATAGCATATGGTTGGTTCATTTTTCTTCTTATACACTCTATCAATCTCTGTCTTTTAATTGGATGCATTTAGATCATTTACACTTGATGCAATTATTGCTATGTTAAACTTAAGTCTGTCACTTTGTGGTTTGCTTAAATATTTTTTAGGATTTCATTTTGGTTTATCTATAGTGCTTTTGTGTATACCTCTTTATATAGCTTTTATTTTAAAGATTTTTTTATTCATTTATTTGAGAGAGAGAGAGAGAGAACATGAGCAGAGGGAGAGGAAGAGGGAGAAGCAGACCCCCTGCTGAGCAGGGAGCCTGACACGGGACTCTATCCCATGAAGGGTTGAAGGCAAACACTTAACTGACTGAGCCACCCAGGCACCCCTCAGCCATTATTGTGTAAGCACTTTTTTTTTTTTTTAATCTTCTGCCACTTTTCTTCTCTTCCTGGGACTCCAAAGACACAAATTTTTGATCTTTTATTATAATTCCACAGGTCTCTGAGATTTTGTTCATTATCTTAGTCTATTTTCTCTCTGATTAGTTTGGATAATTTCTGTTACTCTCTCTTCAAGTTCATGGATTCTTTTCTCTGTCTTCTCCATTTTGCTGTTGAGCCTATCCACTGAGTTTTTAAATTTTGGTTATTGTATTTTTTTAGGTCGAAAATCTCCTTTTGGTTCTTGTTTATGGCTTTTATTTCTTTGATGATATTTTCTATTTCTTTGCTGAGACTTCCTAGTTTTTCATTTATTTCAAGTGTATTTGTAATTACTCATTGGAGCATTTTGATGATGACTGCATTAAAGTCCTTGGCAGATAATTTTAACATCTGTGTCATTTTGGTGTTGGCATCGATTGTCTTTTTTCCATTTAGTTTGAGATCTTCCTGGTTCTTGGTATGACAAGTGATTTTGATTGAAACCCAGGTATTTTGGGTATTTTGTTATAGACTCTGTGTGTTACGTAAACTTGTGTTTCAGCAGGCTTCCTCTGATACCACTCTAGTGGATAAAAGGGAGACTGCCTTGTTACTGCTAGATGGAGGTGAAAGTACAGGTTCTTCAGTTAGCCTCCACTGACACCCATGGTGGGGGACTTCTCATTATTGCTGGGCAGGGGTGGGAGTCCAGGATCCCACTAGGGCTCTGATGATATCACACTGGCTGGGAGGGGCATTTGTGCCTTGTTTCTGCTCCCCAAATGGCCTCCACTGATTGTGTGTGTGTGTGTGTGTGTGTTGGGAGGGAGGTAGCCTTGTTGCCTCGTCACCTCTATGAGGAGGCAATGGGGTGCTTTTTCACACTTGGGTTGGGGTGAAGTCTAGAATCCCATGTGTTCTTCATTGACACAGACGTGGTGGTGTGGGTGCCTTACTACTTCTGGGTGTGGGGAGGATGCAAACTCCAACTCCCACTCAGCTTTTTTTGGACACCATCGGGGGGGATTAAGATGCCTTGTTATAGCCTGGTGAGGGTGGATGTCTAGGCTCCCCAGTTGGCCTGGCAGGCGGCCATTGGAAGGCTTTGAGAGAGGTGTGGCAAGATCTGACTACAGTTTTAGAAGATATCCTGACTGCCTTGTGGCAAACAGACTGGGTATGAGGCAGGCAAAGGCAGGAAGCAGGAGATCCCAGGGGAGAAGATGGTGGCTGGGGCAAGGATGGTGGAGTGGGGATGGTGGGGGTAGATTCCACATCTATCCTGAAAGTTGAGTTGACTGTACTTGCCAATGGACTGGATGTGAATGTAGGAGAAAGAGAAGAGAGGAGACTGACTAAATCATTGTGGGCTATGAGCAACAGTTGATCTGGAAGGTGCTTTTTATTTATTTTTAATTTAATTAAATTAATTAACTAACTAATTAATTAATTTTTTAAGTAAAGGAAAGTTAAAGTGTCCTCATTTGCTCCTACTGGGAGCCACATGTTTAGACAGCTGTCTGGGAGAAACAGGCAAGATGCTTGCAAAATCATCCAAGTAGCTGCATGAGCTCGGACAAGTGTTTTGGCCTCATTTAAGATTTTATTTATTTATTTGAGAGAGAGAACGACAGACAGAGAGCACGAGAGGGAAGAGGGTCAGAGGGAGAAGCGGACCCCCCGCTGAGCAGGGAGCCCGATGTGGGACTCGATCCCGGGACTCCAGGATCATGACCTGAGCCGAAGGCAGATGCTTAACCAACTGAGCCACCCAGGCGCCCTTGGCCTCATTTAGTTACTTAATATCTCTACGTCTTGGTTTGATCATCTGGAAAATGGAACTAAAAATATAATCTGCCTCAGAGATAAACCTTTTTGTGAGGATTAAAAGAGATGAAGGACACACAGAGCACAGTGTCTGCTATCCATCAAGAGATCAATGGTGCTAATACTTTCTCTTCATAGTGGAAATGGGATGGGGCTGCCTCTTGTGCCCCCTGGTTTTAGCTGGTTCCACCCATAGTCCTACTCCCCAGTCCTGGGCCTGACATGGGGGGTGTCCCCTTTAATCCACATCTGTGCCCCTGATTGGGCAGTCCACTAAAGGGCTTTCACTTGATCTGGCAGGTGCTATGGACACCCTGGAAGCTGTTGAGAAGGGTCCAATGGGATCTAGATTGGTGTAGGCCAGGCTTTCTCAACCTTGGCACTATTGACAGTTTGAACCAGATAATTCTTTGTTGTGGGAGCTGTCGTGTGCACTGTAGAATGTTTAACATCATCCCTGGTCTTTATCCACTAGATGCCAGTAGCACTACTCCCCTGATGTGACAATCAAAAATGTCCCTGACATTGTCAAATGCCCTCTCAGGGATCAAAAATCACCCTGATGGAGAACCACAAGTGTAGACCAATTACTGAGGCATAGGGGCTGGGAAGGCAGAGGAGAGGGTTTTTTGTGACCTCAGATGAGGCCCAGGGCAGGAGTTATTTGTACTTTAGAGAGAGCCTTAGGCATTTCCTCTTGGCTTTTACATCTTCTTACAGAAAAGGTCTCAAGGCCTCAAAGCTCAGCGTGTGCTCTGGGGTGAGGAGTAGGATGGGGACATGGCTCTTGTCTTCTGCTCCCCCCTCCTTCCTGATGGTCCATAACCTCCAATCCCATTTTCCTCCTCCTATTAGTCCCCCAGTGTAGGCCAGCCATGGGGCAAGTGCTGTAGGATGAAGCTGAAGAAAAGGTCTGAGAAGTTCCCAGCCATCATCATAGAGGACAGGGATCCCCCTGCAGTCCCTCAGCTGAAGCATCTACCTGTAAATAGAGAATAGCCAAGAAGAAGATTCTAGAGTTGGGGTAACCTGCAGGCAAATGATGTCTCTGTCATTTCCTAGTCATATGGTTTTGAGGGCAAGTGACTTCTCTGGGGCTCAGTTTCCACATCTGTACCCTGGTATAATCACATCCATACCTAATAAGGCTGTTGTAAGGCTGAAATGCCCTCGTGGATGTAAAGCATTTGCAGAGGGTCTGCTGTATCTGCCATCACTATCATCGTCGTCGTCGTCATCATCATCATCATCATCAAAAACAATTATATGTGAAAGTGCTTTGGGAATTGTGAGGTTCTATACACACAGTGGTTGTAGGAAGGAGGTGTCCTGTTGACTCAGGGCTGCCTTAACACTACATATATCATTTAATAGCCAATCAATTATATGTTTCCAGCCTTAGAGACAGCCAGATGATAACTCTCTCTTCCACGATGACCGAGGCATAGGACAGGCAGCGAGAAAGAGATACTGATTTCATCTGCTTTGCTACTCACATCCTTCCCTGGAGGAGACGGGCTGAATAGGAAAAAAAGAGTTCATGAGTAAATCAACTTTCAGTCATTTCTTTAGAGGGGTCAGGCATTCAGAATGGGAAGGCACCCTTGGACATGGGAAACCTTTATCATGCAGATGTCTGAACTTGATATCTGCCCTATACTGGTCTGGGCCCCCAGACCCCATCTCTCCCTGTCCATCACACATCAAGGCATGCTTCGCAATGTCCAAGTAAGACATGATGTCAGTTTAACCAAATTGCCGAGATCCTGCGGCCACAGCTTGGCTGCTTGAGAACAAATCAGGAGATGAAGCTGCCAGCTGAAAGTAATGAGTAGTTTCCATTAACCTGCCAATGATTGGACTGACATGAAGAATGGGTCTCAAACTTCCACCTTTGTGACACATCCTGTGAACAGGATAAGTTCAATTTGCTTGAAGTTACACTTGGTGGGAACTTTATGATCACATCTATCATGATAATCTTCTGCTCTGTCTGCTTACGTGTTTCCCAAGAAGGTTTGAAGTATAGGGCCAGCTCTCCGCTTTCTTAGAGCTGCTGTATTCTCTGACATGACCAAGAAATGGCTGTTTCCAGATTGAGGTGGTCCTATTCTGGTACTGATTGGAGAACGTCTCAGGCTTATCTAGATGGGGTAGTCTCCTTAGTCCCATGGCCTGTGGATTGGTCCCTTTCTCAGGGCTGGCACTCTGATGCCAAATCTACCCTGAAAACCCAATTTTTAACTGTATTTGGTACAAATGGGTACAATTCAAGAGAACAGTGGCTTATTTTGTAAGGAACGGGTGGATAGGAGAACAGCTTAGTTTTAAGATTTGTTTTTTTGGTTGCCAGTAAGAGCACCTCACTACACACTAGAGTAAATAAAAATAGGATGTTACAACAACACAGGGAATATAAGTAATTCAGTCACATAAATTACTGTGGGACCTCGTGAGGGAGGAGAAGCAAGAATTGGAAAGTGTCATGTACTAAGGCCACCATCTTTTCATTTTTTCTCTCATTCTCTTTTCATGGCTGAAGATAGCTGTCCCATAACTCTGAGAGTTGACCTGTATCCATTCTTGCTGGTCTCAGGGACCAAGCCTAATATATCCCACCTTCAGTTCTAGATTTCATCCCAAGGCCAATCATGTATAGGTAGGGGTGGAGTTAAGTATTACCAACAAGGCTGCTGCGGCCCATCCTCTTGGGTTGAGAGTAGTAGCTCTCACAAAAAGGGCTTTTTAGTAAGTCTGGGAGATCCTTGTTTAAGCTGCTATGTAGGAAACTACCCCAAAACTTAGTAGCTTGAAAAGACAACCACTTAATTACTTTTCCTGATTCTGTGGATTGAGAATTTGAATGGGGTGTGGGAGAGTCAGCCTGTCTGTGTTCCATTCAATTTCCACTGGGGCTGGAGTGGCCAAAATGGTTTCTTTACTCATATCTGGTGGCTCAGCTAGAAAGGCTCCAGGCTCTGGGGCTGTGCTAACTCAATTGGAGTTGTGTCTGGGACTCTCTGGCATCTGGGTCCTTCCTCCTCCAGGGGGCCTCAGGGCCTCTCTCTCCCCAGTGCCTTTCTATGTAGCCTCTCCACTTGGTGTCTCCAGTAAGATGGCCTAGCCAGACTTCTCACATGGCAACGCAGAGCTCCCAAGAGGCAAAAAAACAGAAACTTCTAAGCCTTCTGTAGGCTTAGGCTCAGAACTGGCATGATGTCACTTCTGCATTTTATAGGTTAGAGTGGTTGCAGGCTCAGCCCAGATTTAGGGGGAGGGGGCTACCCAAAGGCTTGGGTACTAGGAGGTGTGGTTCATTGGGGATTATCAGGATAACCCAAGGGTATCTACTACAGAAGATGACCAGGTCAACTTTATTTAAGTATCTAGCTGCTGCAAGAAGGTATGTCCTAAATATAGCAAAACTAGTTAGCCTCATTGACCACAGAGATCAGCACCGATCTGTAGTCTTTTCCTTAGCCCAGAGCCAAATCCCTAGCTTGAAATGCAACCATGAAATGATGCTTAGTTACTTATTGTTGACTCCTTTCAGATCTTGCCTTCACATCTTATTGGTAGACTGTTCCATTACTTCCTAAAGGGCCTCCCAACTTGCCAACTTTGTTGTAATATATCCTAGTGTGCTCTGGCTCAAAATTGGTCTTCTTGCCACTGCAGTGTTCCTCTCTGGTCCTTGTTCTGGCTCTGCCTCTGCTCTCCCTGGTCTCCTTCCCTGGAATGTCCTTCCTCTTTCACCTGTATTTGCATTAGTCCTACCCACAAGACTGCAGTTCCTTCCTTTCTCTGTCACCCCAGGCTACAAGGATCTCACCGGTCGCATCCCCTCAAGGGGATCCCTGAATTGTAGCATAATTCTATTCAATTCAGGAGTCAGAAGGAACTAAGGAGGGACAATTGAGTCTAACCTTCCACTGAGAGTGGGAATCCCTTCTGTGGCAGAAGGGAATGGGCAGCCTGGTTGAACACGTGAGCTCTGCAGTTGGATTAGCAGGACCAAATCTTGGTTCTGTCAGTTATCAGCCATCATCCTTGGTGTTCTTTTCTGAAACTGGGAAGATCGGTACATCCTTAGAAGATTAAACGAATATATGCCTGTCAAGCATGTAGCAAGGACCTTGGAAAAAAGTCAACACTCAAGCTCAGGCTACTGTTTTCATTCCATTGTCATCTACCTCCAACGTCTACTGGAAAGATTTGAGGCCATCTGTATTTTGCAGAAGCTCATTCCTTGGTTTGGTAACCCAAAAGAACCTTAGAAGTTTCTTCGTTTATGGAGCTGCGATTTATCTATTTCTGCCTCGAAACCATTGGCCCTTGCTCCATCTCTGGAATGACACAGAAATCCAGACAATCTCTTTTCTGGAAGTCTCTCAGATATAGAAGGCAGCTATTATGTTCCCATGAAATCTCTTCTCTAGTACAACTCCCTGTTTCCTTTCACCATTCTCAATAATGGTTTTAAGATCTTTGGTGTTTGGTCTGGGCCAAATATTGGCCAGAACAGACTGTCCTCCCTACCCTGTCACTTGTTTCTTTGGGACCTAAAGCTTACAGATCTGTCTTCAGCTGCCAACAGAACACATCAGCACACCAGGTGCTGCTCAATAACCAGCACTGCCTCCCAAAAAGGAAGTATCAATTTTAGGATATAATATAAAGGACACATGGTCCATCTATCCTCTGGGAATTCTAAATTCCACTTTTTGTATCATGATACTTCATCAGCAAGTGACATGCCCAAATCACGTTAGTGTGTGCTCTTGTAGGATGGCCTTCCTGAATTATGTTTAAAATCCATTTCTCGGGGCGCCTGGGTGGCTCAGTCGGTTAAGCGACTGCCTTCGGCTCAGGTCATGATCCTGGAGTCCCGGGATCGAGTCCCGCATTGGGCTCCCTGCTCAGCAGGGAGTTTGCTTCTCCCTCTGACCCTCCTCCCTCTCATGCTCTCTCTCTATCATGCTCTCTCTCTCTCAATAAATAAATAAAAATCTTTAAAAAAAAAATCCATTTCTCGCTTTTTTCATCCAAAAAGCAATGCCATCAAATCTTGTTTGCACTTTCTGTGAAACCATTTGTCCCGGTTCTCTTCTCTTTGCCCCTCCAGATCTTCTCCTCACCTTTCTCTGCCCTGCCTTGTCCCCAGGAGGCTGCCTCTAGGGACTGCCTCAGGGGCTCCCCGGTTGGGCTCAGTGAGAGCCCTGGCAGGAGACTGGAAGGCAGGGAGAGAGTGAGCTCCGTTTCTGCAGGGCTGCTTTGGGCTGGCTGCATTCCTCCATAGTCTCCTTCAGCCTGGGGTGGTAAAGCCCCACTGCTACCAGCCCCTGAGTATTCACTACTCCTCATGGCTCCCATGTACCCTACTCATGCCTTTGCATGTAGTCCTTTATTAAACTCCCTGCAGATTGTCCCGAACTGAGTGTGCCTCAGGGACTGCTGGATACCCTCCCTGAAGACATTGTGATAGGCCCTGTATTCCCCGTGTGAGGTTTCAACTGATAGATTCTTCTCAAAATTTAGTATCAGCATAAAAATGGATCATCTTTCTGTGTGCAGAAATGAAACCAGGGCGCCTGGGTGGCTCAGTTGGTTAAGCGACTGCCTTCGGCTCAGGTCATGATCCTGGAGTCCCGGGATCGAGTCCCGCATCGGGCTCCCTGCTCGGCGGGGAGTCTGCTTCGCCCTCTGACCCTCCCCCCTCTCATGCTCTCTGTCTGTCATTGTCTCTCTCACAAATAAATAAAAATCTTAAAAAAAAAAAAAGAAAGAAAGAAATGAAACCAATCATGCTTCCCTTCTTGCCTTGGCTGCTGAGAAGCTCAGGGTCAAAGTTAACATTCACTCTTAGAAACTTCTCTGGTTGGCATATTCATTTCTTCTTCCTTTTCACGGTTTTGATTTTCTGATTCTGTTTTTAATAACCTTATTTTACATACCTTCTAAACTAAGTTACCTCAGATAGATAGGTAGATAGACAGATAGACAGACAGACAGAAAAAGATGACACACCACAACTCAGATGGGCCCAGGTGCCAGAGCCTTCCCACGTTGAGCACCAGTCTTTCAAGGTAGGGACTGATGGAGGTACAGGGTTGGGGCTTTGGGTATCCCCCATCACAGGTCCCCTGTTATCATCAAGGCGCATGGTGTGTCCTTGTTCACAAGGCTACCAGGAAATTAGTGATACCACAGGTACTTGATCTACTTGTCTAGAAACTCTGCATAAACAAGTTTTGTTTGGAGTGAATTCTTAAGTGAATTCATGTTGACTCCTGATAATGAGTGCTTTTCCTCTCCCTCCATTTGGATGAGCCATCTGTTTATTAACCCATAGAAGAATTTTAGGAAGGTGTGGGGCGTGTGGGTGGCTTAGTCGGTTGAGCATCTGACTCTTGATTTCGGCTCAGGTCATGATCTCAGGGTTGTGAGATCCAGCCCCATGTTGAGATTCTCTCCCTCCCTCTGCCTCTCCCCCATCCTGCTCATGCTCTCTCTCTAAAATGAACGAATAAGGGCGCCTGGGTGGCTCAGTTGGTTAAGCAACTGCCTTTGGCTCAGGTCATGATCCTGGAGTCCCTGGATCGAGTCCCGCATCGGGCTCCCTGCTCAGCGGGGAGTCTGCTTCTCCCTCTGACCCTCCCCCCTCTCATGTACTCTCTCTCATTCTCGCTCTCTCAAATAAATAAATAAAATCTCTAAAAAAAAAATGAACGAATAAATCTTTAAAAAGAGAAAAAAAAAAGAATTTTAAGAAGGTGTAAAATCAAATTCATCAACCCAGAGTTTTCAGGATACAGCTTATTTGAAAGTGGCAATGCTATTTTAACCTGTTTTCCAGTGAATACCGACAGTCGTCCTCAGATTAAATCCAAGTTTTTTTCTGTCCCAGATGAATGTA
The DNA here is from genome assembly GCF_029215605.1 of Mirounga angustirostris. Classification (NCBI taxonomy): domain Eukaryota; kingdom Metazoa; phylum Chordata; class Mammalia; order Carnivora; family Phocidae; genus Mirounga; species Mirounga angustirostris. The sequence continues at coordinate 146,202,869 of NW_026991714.1, forward strand.
TTTTCAGTTAAGGCTTGAACTAATTTGGGTTTTTTTGTTTTTTGTTTTTTTTAAGATTTTATTTATTTATTTGACACAGAGAGAGAGAGCACGCACAAGCTGGGGGAACAGCAGAGGGAGAGGGAGAAGCAGGCTGAGCAGGGCGGCCCGTGTGGGGCTCGATCCCAGGACCCTGAGATCATGACCTGAGCAGAAGGCAGACGCCTAACCGACTGAGCCACAAAGCCATCCCATTTACTGCTTCTTTTTTGAAGATCACCTCTTCTTTTAAGATAGTAAAGGGTCATATTATCCCCCTTACCCAAGTGATGTAACTATGTTCCTTTCCCCTTTTACCTTCCAAATAGAGCTAAACCCACACATGGTATCATTTTTTTGTTTAATGACCCGGGAGTGATTCTTGTAAGTTCAGGACATATTTTATATTTTACGTGCATGTTTTCCTTTGCTGTGGTTTTTTGTTTTTTTTTTCTTTTTTCCTAAGTTTTCGTTTCTGTCACAGCGTCCTGTGGGGCTGCAACACATTTTTGTTGTTGCTGTTACATTCTTTCCCCCTTTCTCTTTGGGAACAATTTGATGGCGTGATTAGAACTGACTTCTTCAGAGCTTCTCATATGTCCTGAACTGAACGTTGAACTCTTTTCTGAGAAAATTTTGAATTCTACTTTAATAGGCTTTAGGCTGGTGATTCTTGATTTGGACATTCCATTGGAAACATCTGGAGAACTTAAAACAAATAGCGCCGCCTGCCTTGGGGCCATCCCTAGGACTTTGGAATCAATTGTTCTGGGGTGTGCCCTGAACACTGGGATTTTTGAAAGTTCCTCAAGTAATTCTTAAGAACTGTTGTTCTAGGACTCCGGGGTCATGATTCTGAACTGAGTTCAGTGACTAGCGTAGAGCCATTAATTCTGAGAAAAGACGGTGGACAACGGGTCCTCCTGGTGTGGATTTGGTCACAGCCCAGAGCCTGTGTTCTCTCTGCTGTTGTCATGGGTGGAAACCGGAGAGCATTCATAGGAGGGTTGTGCTCCTGTTTGGCTTCCCCTGGGGGGGAGGTGGGGGGGAGGTGAGAGTGGCTGCCCTGAGGGGGCTGGAGGAGGAGGCAGGGGTTGGAGCCAGGACACTGCGATGTGGAGGGTAAGCCCAGGGGCCCTTTCCTGAGCTCAGTGTTCACTGCTTGGTGAGTGGCCTTCTGTCCAAGGCGTGAAGAAAATGACAAGGAAGTGGGAAGCCTGGCCAGTTCTCTAGGAATCTGTCCAAGGCCATGGAGACCTCACACCGTGGCCCGGGGCTCATGCACCAGTGGGGCTCTCTGACTGGACAGTTGGAACGCCTTGACAAGAGCCCTGAGGGCTGTCCCTCCCCCGACTTGCAGAGGGAAAGGGCCTCGGTGCGCATCTGAAGATCAAAGTAAAGTACCCTAGTTTGTATTATTTTCAAACCACTTTTACGTTTTTCTCTACGAGTAGCTTTAGGCAGAGGTCAAAGAAATGTTTTCACAGATTTGTTGGGCATTTATGGACTTGGAATTTCTTTGGAATTCACAGAGAATGTAGCATTCTCTGGTATCCTGTCCCCTCTGGGCCTTCGTGTACGTGTTGGTTTGCCTTCGCTTCCCTCTATGGAGCCAAGTGAACATATCATGGGTTCACTGCAGAGATGCTAATAATAACAATATTATGACAGATTGTGTCCCAGCTCCGGACCCCACGGGTCTGTATGTCATCCTACCTGTAGACAGGATGGCCCGTTTGTCTTGGCAGAGAACAAACAAAGCACATTTTGAGAATACCAGAGCGAAGTGGGAGGAGGCCTATTGCGCGCGTGTTTGCGGAAGGAAGCTGACGTTTCTTCCTCAGGAGCAGCTCAGCTGTGGTCCCTTACGAATTTTAAATGCCTTAACTGAAATAAATATTTGTTGACCTAATAGAAGAGAAATCCACAGCGGTTTAGACAGAGAGGAGCTCTCTGATGTGGAGAAACGGGAGGCCTTGGTAGGCACCCCCCCCCCCCCCCGCCAGCTCGTTTCCACCTCCTCTCTAGGCCCCCCTCCCATCCTCCTCCTTCTTGAAAAGCCATTTGTAACCATTACTTGGGTGTCATGTTCGGTGATGAAGTGCATTCTCGCCCTTTGCTTTGGCGGCCGCGTGCTGGAGCAGGCCTGGCCACGGAGGGGAGAGGCGGGCCGGCCCCTCGCTGCCTGCGGCCCATGAATCATGTCAGGCTGGCTGGTAACCTGAGCGCCACTCGCCCCTCGCCGCAGACCTCCATGACACTCCTGCCAACTTAATTTCAGCCTAAGGGATGCTTTTAAGAAGATTTTAGAGCGCAAAAACATCTCCTCAAAAGAATTGTAGTTACATTAAAAACTAATTATCAGAGCTTAGGGGTATAGATCCACTGCCATATTTTACGCAGAGAGCAATTCATCTCCCAGACCCTGAAATATCATTACATAATAGGTTAAGGACACCAACCCAGGGGATACCGGGGGAAAAGGTAGTAAAATCACCGAACGCCTGGAAATGACGAGCAGTGTGATTATGACAAAGTAGCTCGGCCCTCCTGCTACACAGCAGTTCCTAATATGACACAATTTTAAAGTAACACATCCCAAATGAGCCCATGCACAGACGTGTGGGTAAGCGTAGTTTGTCTGGGGCCCTCAGGTTACATGGGATATTTATATTTGAAAGGCTTGGCTTTTTTGGCCCAAAGAACCCGACGTCACAGTGAGGAGAAGGTGCTGAGATGTTCCCCTTGTCCGTGGGTGGAGTAGAGGGCTTGCCACAGAGAGGACAGTGCCAAGTATTCCTGTGTGGTACCTTCTTTGGGCCTCACAACGAACTAATGAGGGTGAAGAAATATTGTTATTTCTTGCTATTTTACAATTGAGACGACGCAAGTCAGGATGTTTTCGGTCACAGCAGAAAATCCAACTCAAATGGGCTCACCTAATAATTTATTATCTCAAGTAACTGAAAGATCCAGAGTTAATGGCAGGTTTGGCTGCAGCCAACAAGTGTTATCAGGGTCCCTGTTTCTTTCCATGTGTCTGCTCTGCCTTCTAAAGAGTCCACTTTCTTTTCAGGCGGATTCTTTTTAGGCGTCCAAGATGGCTGCCTGCAGCTCCCAGAATTCTGTGCTTCCTTCTTCACACCCAGCAGGGTGTCTTTGTCCCTGCATTCCCTCCAAGATCCTGGGGCTCCCTCTGATTGGACTAGCTTGGGTCCCATGGCCATGGCTGGATCAGTGACATGGCCTGGGGGATGGATAGGGTTGATTGGCTTAGCTTAAATCACTTTTGCTACCCTGGAAGCTGGCATTAGAGTCAGTGTTCCTGGATCCATGAAGACCCCAAAATGGAAGCCTGAGGGAGTGGAGACAACCCCAGATGTCCACCAGGGACAGGGATATCAACTAAGTGGTTTGTGGGTCATGCAGGCCGTTGGTGACAGAGCCTGAATTTGAACCCAGGCAGCCTTACTCAAGAGCCCTTTCTCTAAGCCATCGTCCTCCCAACATTCCCTAACTCTTGAAGTCCTGTAATGAATACCTTATACACATCTCTTACGGCTTCTTCATTAAGAACACCACTCCGTACCTAAGTGACGCCAACTTTTGGCAAACAATAATTCCAGAAAATTATAGGATGTACTGTCTTAGGACATGAACTGGTAGAAAGGGCACTGGATTAAGAATTGGCACTTGGTTCCTCTGCGACCCATCACTTCACCTTGCAGGGCCTGACAGATGAGGGGTGATGGCTCCGCTTATGCACCTGGCTGAGTTGTTCCAGGGATCAAACAGGAGAGTGTTGTTCAGAAGAACCTGGAAAACGCTAAACATCTGTGTGCATATAAATAATTATTATACATAGGATCATGATCGGTTTTGTTCCAGATATGAGAAACCGACACTAGAAAAGTTCTCCCTTAAGCCTCAGACACATGCACTAACTTAACAAAGTTTTACAGTGCTACAGCCCATCAGTATCACCCCAAACAGAAAATGAGCTGATCTTCAGGGATGTTTCATGAAACCTACGCCCAGGTGGCAGGATATGCATTCATAAGAAGCTTTTAGTTGCCTCTTGTTGAGGTGTGATGATTATGTATGTAAATGTTATTCTACTTTTAATTAAACTACAGCCTCATTGAAATGGAAGGTGGAAAGATCCTGACCAGCTCCATTTTAAGATACAATACTCTTATTAGGTAGAAAACAGCACATGGAGATAGTAGGCATCACATGGAACTTGGAGATGAGATCTTTGTCCTCTCCCACCCCCATCCCTGCCTTCTCTGAGGCTTCGTTATGAATGGAGACAGGCAAACGAGGCCCATGCTTACAACAAAATGAAGGAGTCAGCCAAAGAGTTGTTACTGATTCTCAAACAGATGGGTTTTAAGGATAACTTGTGACCTTTTAGGAATAATGTGATCACCAGGTGTGTTCACTGACCTGGGTTATTTGTTGTTGTTTTTGATAGGGTGACCACAAAGGTGACTCAGGCAGGGAAGTCAATGGTATCCTTGCTTGCTTGCTTGCTTGCTTCCTTTATTCATTCCATAGTTATTTGTTGAGAGCGTACTGCGTCTCAGGCATGGTACTAGGTGAATAGTGAATAAAAGAGATGACAAACCCCTATCCTTGGGGAGCTTACTGTCGAATGCCTTGCATCTCCTCCCTTGGGATCCCTGGGACCAGATGGAACACCACAGGTTGATTTGAAACCCTACGTGAAGAGAGGTAATTTAGGGCCTGGGTGGGTAGGGCCCCTGGAGATGTGCCAGAGGCTCTGGTCTGTTTCATCCAGGGCATTGGATAAGGGCACGGTTGACCTGTCCTCTCTGCACCAGCCGTAACTAGCTTCGTGCAGCTCCTTATAGATACCAGGCTTCCTCTCATCTCTGAGCTTTGTACATGTTCTTTTTCTGCCTTGAACATGACTCCCAGTCCGCGCCTCTACCCTCTATCCTCTGCCTGCCCACCTCCGCTCATCCTTCAAATGTTAGGTTACCTGTTATTGTTTCTGGTAAACTTCTCCCACGTCCTTAAGTCTGTGTCAGTTGTCCCTACTAAACGTTTTCTGATTGTGCTTACCTACGTTCTTGTTTAGCTGTCTGCTGCCCCACCTGACTCTAGCCTGACTTGGTCAGCACTCTATCCCTGGTGAGGGTTGGGGTCTTGAGAAGTATTTGCTGATTGACAAGCAAGTTCTTATTTTCGTCATCAGACCCAGAAGACTTTCTAATCTCTATTTCTTATTTGACCTCTGAGTGGCACATAGCACTTATAACAACTTCTTCCCGGAAATTCTTTCCTCCCTGGCTTCTGAACCATTGTTCTTTGCTGGTTTTCTTCCTTGACCTTGGGTCGTCCATCTCAACCTCCTTTCTGAGAGTCCACTGACAATGGACACTTGTTGGGGGGCCCCCTGAGCATTTTTAAAAAGATTTATTTTTTTGAGAGAGAGAGAGAAAGCGCACAAGCCGGGGGAGTGTCAGAGGGAGAAGCAGACTCCCCACTGAGCAGGGAGTCCGACGCGGGACTCGATCCCAGGACCCCAGGATGATGACCTGAGCTGAAGGCAGATGCTTCACCGACTGAGCCACTCAGATGCCGCTGAGAGCATCATATTCTGACACACAGCCTGGAGTCCTTTGGTGTCCCTGAGGGAAGTCTAATCGTCAGTGTGCTCTATCCCAACTGCCATTAGCAGGGTCCAGGTTTCCAAAGGAGACACCTTTCCAAAGAAACACATCCCTTTGTTTCCAAAGGAGACAATTTAGAGTGAACACTTTCCATTCTTCAGGGCTGTGTGGTTTGAGAAGAAACAAAGGAAGTTAACAGAAAGGTTATTAATGAAGCAGTCCATCCAGGATCAATGTTTTCTTAACAGGCAGCATAATTGAATGGGTAAAAAATAACCTTGGAAAATCGTTTTGTTTCTTTTCTTGGCCAGGCTCCACCCCTGACTTGTTTTGTTTTTTTTTTTTTTAAAGATTTTATTTATTTATTCATGAGAGGGAGAGAGAGAGAGAGAGAGAAGCAGGCTCCCAAGGAGCAGGGAGCCTGATGCGGGGCTCGATCCCAGGACCCTGGGATCATGACCTGAGCCGAAGGCAGACGCTTAACCATCTGAGCCACCCAGGCGCCCCACCCCTGACTTGTTGAGTGAGCGGGGTGAGTGCTTTGTCCTTTTTTGCTTCCTGGGAACAACCTCCATCCCCTGGGACACTAAGGAAACTTACCAGCTAAAACTTGGGGCTTAAATAGTAAGTTCAGTTTATTGGCTATGATAACTGAAAATCGTGGCTTACAGACTATAATTTGCACAGAGTTGCCGATTTCCTGAGCACATAGTATGTGTCACCCACTGTAGTGGGGGCAGTGGCTACAATTTTATGAGTCGTGATCGTTTCTCTGGGGAGCTCGTGGTCCGGTCCAAGAGGCAGCACACACTCACATCTGCTATTTAAGAGAGTGGTAAGTGCTCATAAAGGAGCCACATGGACATGAAGTTCAGGGAGGCTGCGGACAGTAATGCACTCAGCACACACTTGATGAACACTCCCTCCTCCCCCCAGCCCCAAGTGCACCAGGCTCAAAGCTGGGTTCCAGGGATACAGTGCAGGACTCAGCTGCGAGAAGGGGCAGGTAAATAAACAATTGCAGAATGGACTGATATATACTATAATAGAGGTATGCCTTCCATGATCCGAGGGAGTAATTCCAGTAAGGTTTCTGGGAATCAAAGAAGTCTTCTCATAGGAGGTGACTTTTTTTTTTTAATTTATTTATTCATTTGGGGGTGTAAAGGTCAGGGAGAGAGAGAAAAAAATCTCCAGCAGGCTCCCCACTGAGCAGGGAGCCCGATGTGGGGCTTGATCTCATGACCCTGAGATCATGACCAAGAGTCAGCCCCTCAACCGACCGAGCCACCCAGGTGTCCCCGGAGGTGACCTTCGATGAGGGACGTGAATAGATGTCTAAGAAAGGTGCTGCCATGAAACAACTAAGAAAAGACAAGGAAGAGAGCAAAGAATCTTGTAAGAGAGTGAGTAGCATGATCAGAGGTGCGGAGGAGAGACTGAACGTGGAGGGTGGAAGCGATGGCCAGGCTAGGAGGCAATGGCTGATGTTGTGGAAGGAAGAGGTGTGGTGGGCTCCCTTCCATGAGACACCCAGGTGGTGAAGCCATGAAACCCCCACATTTCTGCATCCTTGTCATCATGATCGTCATGGAAAGCCAGAGAGGACCTCCAGGGGCAACTTGTGAGTCTGAGTTGCGCTGATCTCACTGCTGTCACTTTCACCCATGGCCCTACGGACAGGCCTCTTGGGATTTAGCTGGCTGGGTGAATCACCTGCGAGCTCACACATCTGTCGGCTAAGTGAGAGCCTCAGCCAGAAAGCTGAGAACCGGGTGCATTAGGTGGATGTGTGACACTCCCTGGAGGATTCCGGACCCTTAAAGGAATGAATGGATTTTGCCAAGACATAAATACAGCCTTTTCACTGGTGACAGATATGCCCGCAGTCCTCACCAGTGACGGCTGCTGGTCAGGTTAGTGTTGCCAGGCTGTTTTCAGAGAAACTTGCTAAGACATCAGAAGCTATGGGGGTAGCGGTGGAGCCTGGGGGGCTGGCTCGCTCATATGAACCCAGGGCTGGTGTGGTGGGCAGCAGACGGGCATGGAGGTGGGGGAAACTGACCCCATTTTAAGCTGAAGGTTAATATGTAGTCTGATCCTGCTTAACCAACAAGCATTTGTTGAGAACTTCCTATGTTCCAGGCACTGGGCCAGGCTCTGATGATACAGAGATGACTAAAATGACCCAGCTCCCAAGGCACTTGCCATGTAAGTGGCCACACTATAACGTCATGTTCAAGGTCTTGCGCTCTCAAGCCAGGCTCTTCCAAGTTTGAATCCTGCCTCTGCCGCTTATTCACTGTGTAACCTTAGGCAAGTTGCCGAACCTCTCTGTGCTTCAGTCTCCTCACTTGCAAACCGGGGATGATGAAAGTCCTTACCTTGCAGCGTTGCTGTGAGGATGAAATGAACTCTGTGCGTGAAGTGCTTGGCATGTTTTGTAGTGAATGGTCACTAAAGGTTTGACTTGGTGTCCAGCCCGGGAGATGAAGGCCCCCCACAGTGATAGGAGCTGTGCCTGTGGTGTGTCTGAGAGCGGAGGGAGTGGTCAGGTCATTCTTTACGTCATTTCATTTTCACTAATTTTTTTCAGGTGTATTAATGTCCGCACCTTGCAGGTCAGGCCGTGTGCTCTGCTTTTCTGCTTGGACACAGAAGTGCATACGTGTTGCCTGCTGGCTTGTTGGTGGAGGCAAATCTATTGGAGTTCAGTTACCATCAACACACATTTTCTGACAGCCCATGCACTTGTTGGCCAGACATTAGAGGGTCCCCTGGTGGCCCAGGCACCGGGGATGCTGAGATGAACCTCGCTCACTCTCCATCTTTGTATGTCTATCACAGGAGCCAGACTTGACAGTAAACCCTGTAATGCAGGCTCATGGCTGCTTCCACCATCTCTGGGCCATAGTATTAATGCTAACAACTCCAGTGACAACAGCTAACGCTTATTAAGGGCTTATTGTATGCCAGGCACTGCTCTGGGGCTTAACAGGTATGACTTCATCATTAAGGAAACACTAGGAGGTGGGGACCATTATTTTTTTTTTTTAAGATTTTATTTATTTATTTGAGAGAGAGAATGAGACAGAGAGAGAGAGCACGAGATGGGGGAGGGTCAGAGGGAGAAGCAGGTTCCCCGCCGAGCAGGGAGCCCGATGTGGGACTCAATCCCGGGACTCCAGGATCATGACCTGAGCTGAAGGCAGTCGCTTAACCAACTGAGCCACCCAGGCGCCCCATGTGGGGACCATTATTATCCCCATTTTACATCTAGGGACTCTGAGGCTCAGAGAAGTTAAGTGATTTTCCTAAGGACACAAAAGGCCACCATCTGCCATTTGTAGTTGTTGTAAACATTTATGCTCAGTGCAGGAATATTGTCATTCTCAGCAAAACCCCTTGTTGCCCTCAGAAAGCCCAAGTTCCAAAAAACTTTCCAGTTCTTATGGACCAAATACACCCTCTGACTACTGCAGATATCTGGGCTCAACGTTCGCTAGCTATTTAGAAGTTTACCCAATTCCAAAGGTTTATTTGGTCAAAATCTTACCCATAAATGTGTTACCATACATACTTGAACTCAATGAAATCATAGTTTCCCCCCAAATCTTCCGTGATCCAAGTTTTAGTAAGAAAGATTGCTCTTGTCTCCAACAAGTGAGGTTTCAAACAAACTATAGTATCTCTACAGGGATACTTGCCTGGCTCATGACAAGGTCCTGGCAAAGCTGAGAGCAATCGGGTCTTGGGCTGGGACAGGCTTCATGAAAAGAAGTGCTGGTTCAGGACAAAAAAAAAAAATCAAACAAGCAAAAAACAAGTTGCAGGTGAGGGGCACCTGGGTGGTCAGTCAGTTGAGCGACCGACTCTTGGTTTCAGCTCAGGTCATGATCTCAGGGTCGTGGGATTGAGCCTCGTGTCGGGCTCCCGGCTGAGTGTGCAGCCTGCTTAAGATTCTCTCCCTCCCTCCCCTCCCTCTGTCCCTCCCCCCCATGCTTGCTCTCGCTCTCTCTCCCTCAAACAAAAAAACTAAAAACAAGGGCAGGTGATCCCTCGTGAAGGAAGGCAGGGAATGAGGGCCACATGAGAGTGTTTACTTAGGACCTCCTGTGTACCGGCCCTGTTCAAGAACCTTGGTGTGTGCTGTCAGAGTAATTTGTGACAATAAAACTCCCCACACAAAAATTAACTCTGCCACTCCATTCAGAAACATTTCTAGCCTAAGAAGAGAAAGAAATGCTGTAAAACCGTGTAAGGCTTTAGAGGCGTCGTTGGCCTTGCGGCTGAGTGCAAATTTGGTTTGTCCGGCCGATCTCTCCGTCCTTCAGCAGGCAAGCTTTTTCTGTAAAGGGTGGACAATAAATATTTTAGGTTTTGCAGGCCAAACACAGTCTCTGCCTCAACTACTCAACTCTGTCACTGACATGTAGAAGCAGCCACAGATAACACATAAATGAAGGGGAATGGGATTGAAAATAAAATTGAAATGGGATTGAAAATATTGCAAATAAAACATCACTCACGGATCCTGAAAATTGCATTTCATGTAATTTTCATATGTCATGGAGAATTCCTATTTTGATTTAAAAAAATTTTTTTTAAAAGATTTTTTTTTTTTTTTGACAGAGAGAGGCACAGCGAGAGAGGGAACACAAGCAGGGGGAGTGGGAGAGGGAGAAGCAGGCTCCCCACCGATCAGGGAGCCCGATGTGGGGCTCGATCCCAGGACCCTGGGATCCTGACCTGAGCCGAAGGCAGTCGCCCCTAAAAAACTTTTTAAGATTTTTTTTTTTTTTTTTGAGAGAGAGAAAGAGATAGAGAGCATGAGAGGAGGGAGGTTCAGAGAGAGAAGCAGACTCCCTGCCGAGCAGGGAGCCCGATGTGGGACTCGATCCTGGGACTCCAGGATCATGACCTGAGCCGAAGGCAGTCGCTTAACCAACTGAGCCACCCAGGCACCCTAAAAAACTTTTTAAAAATACGAAAACTAAAACCCATTCTGAGCTCACAGGCCATACAAAAGTAGGTGGCAGTCCAGAGTTGGCCTGAGGCTGCAGTTTGCTGACACTAGTCAGAAAGAAAAACCCTAACTTGTAGCTGGATGGAAATCATACCTGAGTAATAATAAGCCTTGAGGGGGAAAAAGTGAGCTTTAGAACAGCTGTCTTTAACTGTGGTCACCCTAAAGACTCCTGAGAAATGGATCGTCATCTCTTAACCCGAACAGTTGTATGTGATTTCCTTGCCGGCTGACCTGTTTTTCAATTATTGAAGAGAATCGGACAGCAGGGTAAGTAGCTTGCTCTCCAAATCCTAATTCCGGCAAATGGGAATTTGGATATATTTAGGATTTTGATGAGATAGGAAGTTGCACTTGAATGTGAACGCCGCCGAGATGTACGTTTTAGCAGTTCTGACCTCTGCCTGCTTCAGAAGGCATTAGTTCGTGGTGGCAGCTCGTGCTGTGTGTGAGGGCTGGCGAGGCATTTTTAAATCACCACGGGCACTGTTTGTACTTAGGCTCACTTTCCTTGCAGAGACCAGGATAGCCCACCTGCCACACCCAAGGAAGAGAATCTGAATGGGTTCCTGCCGTTACTCCTGCTTTCCCACTTAGGGAGCATCTGCCATTTCACTATCTTGAAAACGGACGGATTTGAAGAGGCTGAGGAGGGCAGTGTTCAGGGAACCATTACTAAAAGCAAACAAACATTTAGTAAAGGGGGAAAGTTGAGGTGGGAGGTGGGGAAACAAGCAAGCAGTTGATGCCTCTGCTTCTTTGAAGGGAAAACTTGAAGATTAAAAGCATTTAAAAAAAAATCTTTCTGGGAAATGGAATTGGCCCACCTGATCTGTGAAAAGCAAGCTCTTGGATCACCTAGCTTGCCAAATGTTCAGGTTTCCCACCAGCCACCCAATCTTTCTTTGAGGAACAGAGCTTTCTCCTAAGTAAACATTTAAGGCCTACTTGGATCATTGGTGTGGTGTCAGTAATTAATGCACAACTTAGAGTAGTTACATAAATGTCCGAGCAGCACCACGTCCCGCTGGCAAATCAGAGAAGGCCTGTGGGATCCGGCCAACGAGACTGGCGCCCGATTGTTCTTGGCGATGAGGAAGAAAGAGCAGGAATATCTCCAGGCTACACGGCGTATTATACAGAGATTAAAAAAAAAAAAAAATCTCAACAGCGGTTGACTAGTGATTAGGGCTTTATTATTATGCTTAGCTCAGCATAGATTAAAATGACCCCAAAAGAGAGAGCCCGATGTTCTCATTGGTTTTATGTCTTGTTCATTGGTTAACACGGGGACACAGAAACCCCCTTGAGCTGGTTTCAGCCTAACAAAGGAAATTCCCCGTAAGCATGCAGGGGTGTTTTTCTAGAACCCAAGAACAGTGCAGCCAGATCCCTGGAAAGGCGTGGCGCCGGAATAGGAGAGCTTGCCGTGTTCTCCTCGCATCTGCTGTCTTTCTTCCCCACGGAGAAGGGCAAGTTTGCTTCCACTGGCGTTCTGGTAGACGTCTACCAACCCGCCTTCGGGGGGGGGGGAGAAAGCCTGGATTCGAGTGTTTGCCGATTCCCATCATGCAAATCCTCCCACCGTGGCTGATCCAAAGCTACCAACGTGCAGGTGGAGCTGGGAAAAGAGGTCTACGAGCTCACCATTAGATAGCATCTCCACCAGACTCTCAGGAGCACAGATACTAATAAAACGTAAAGTAATAATAATAAACGTAATAATAATGTAGATTAGGAAGCGATACTTTTTTTTGAGTATCACCTTTGTTTTTAATATAGTTTATTCACCTGTAAGTTTACCTAATTTAATTTTTAATAACGGCCGTGCTGACGAATTTCACCCGCAGAATTCCTGATGATTTAGAAACCAGCTCTTGGGAGCTAGCGCATGAGCTGACTCCAGCACTCCCCGGGGCTTTTTCCACTTTTGTGCGCAACACAAGGAAGCAGCGCCGGGCACCGCACCCCCAGCGGCCTCTGCCACAGGCTCGCCTTCGGGACCCCAGGCCCCAGGCCCCAGGCCCCAGGCCAGGAGGAGAGACTGTGGCTGGTTGAGCCTGCTCTCATTTGGCCAGTCAGCTGAGGCTGGGGGTGGATGGAGGCTCTTCTTTCCCGAAAGGGGCGGGGACACTGCGTGGCCAGACTTTCCAGCAGCTTCCTTGTCGGTGGGAAATCCTCCGAAGGTAGCGTGTGTTCTGGGCTTGCTCTGTACGAAACACGTCTTTTCTCATTTTGTCTTCAGAACTGTGTGCTCTGGGTGTTTCTGCTTCCATTGTACAGAGGAGGAAACTGAGGCCCAGGGCGGTTTAGTGACTGGCTTAAGTTCCAGCCAGTAAATTTAAATCACAGAGCTGAAATTCAGATTCAAGCCCATCTTTACACCCAAAAGGCTTCTTTCCACCAACCAGGTGTCTCTCAGGTGGAGATGGGGCGCGAAAGCCCGCAGAAGTCCAGCTCCTGACCCTGTGCGGGAATTGCAACAGTTTCTCCTCACAGTGGAGGGAGAAGCGGGGGTAGAAGGAGAAAGCCGAATAGGAGATATGGGAGCCAAAGCATGTATTATTTTTACCGCCCCCGCACCCCCAACCCAGTCTCTCAGGGCTGCCTCTCTTCTTTCCTCTAGTCTCTGGGGGGCAAGGGGCAGATACTGGCTTCATTGTAATTTTGGGTTTTGGTGCAGATCACGTGGAGTTGAATAGGAGTGTGGATGCTAGTTTTTACCTTATTCATTGTTTGCCTTGCCCGGCTACTTTTGTGTGTTCCTGCCCCCAGGTATTGGGCTCGCAATTCTTCCTGCAATTAGTATTCATGGTCAGCTGAGCAGAACTAATGCAACAAACCGTTTTTACTTTGAAGGTCAGATTACACGCTTCTGAGCTCCTGCGGAAAAGGCTCTTTATAAGTAAGTTCTTCTCGACTATCTCCAGGAATTTAATTTTCCCTCTTCTGAATTTTCCAAGCCCGCCTGTTGAATTCTTCAGTGTGATTCCCCAGGAAACACTCCAAGCCAGACAGATAACCAGATCTAGCCAAATTGTTAGTATTTAAAAAAAAAAAAATCCTTTCTTCACCGGGGGTGCAAGACACGCGTGTATGTGACCCTGCCTGTGTTAGAGGGGCACCTGTCTCTTCCCTTCACTGCTTCCTGTGATAGAGGTCTGTCATTACTATCAATCGCATTAATTAAAAAAAAAATGCCCATTCATTTAAAATTGATAAAAGGAGGGTGCTGAAAATTCTGACTTCTGGTTATTTTAAAATTGTATTCAGTTATTGCAGGTAATTTCCCAGATAGTAGAGAAGCAAGAAATAGTCTTAAAAAAAAAAAAAAAAGATTCTTACAATTTTTTTTAAGAATTGTAAAATGACTTCTTTGTACTGCACGCGTGATACCAATTAATACTTTAAATGACCAAAAATGGCCAGAAAATTCACTTAGCTGCTTTGGAAAAATTCTAATTAGTCCAGAACGATGGCATAAATCAGCTAATTTACACCCGGTGCAGTGTTGTGAACACACGCTCTCTCTCCGCTTTTAAGATGTGCCGACACCACAATTTTGTCCTATTTTCTTTCTTTTTATCGTCTTTATAGTTAGAAACAGCATCAGAGTTCCCACTGATGCTCTTCAGAGGTTTATATTACAGGAGAAAACAAAAACAAAATCTAAAAAAGCAGTAATACCTGACTTTTTTAAAAAGATGCCTTTAATTCTTGGTTTCTGAATCTTACGCCAGATTTTGTTTCCCTTTTTCTTTTCAGATTAAAAGATTTTTACTTATTTCTAAATAGACACGTCTTCTTTTGGAAACAGTGAGCCTAATGTCTCTAAGATTGTGTTTTCCATTTTGCTTAGGCCGCTAGGAAGCTCTGAGCCAAACTTGTGGCTGGCTTTTAGCAATCTGTAGGACCCTGTGGTGCTGAGCCAGGTGTGTGAACCCCACCTCTGGATTCCAATCCACGCCAGTCCCACTTAACTTCTTTTCTCTTATTCGTAAAAATTTTGTGTATGGATCTCTATAGGCCACCTCCCTCTCCCCTTCACGTTAAAAAAGATGAATGAGGTAGGTAGAGTGTGTTGCAGAAATGTGCCTACCGAGAAAACGGTGAAGCTCCTGAGAAGTTGACTCCTGCTTCCACCGGGGGTCGAGGGCTCCCACCTGGGGGGCTCTGCCTCATTGACCCCTCCCCCCACCCCCACCCAGGACCTCACCCAGGTCTGGGCCCTCTGGTGCCCAATGATGAGGGCAGTAAAAAAAATACAGGCAGATGCTAAGGAGGTTGAGGCGTGCTTAGCAAGGAGGCCCAGGAAGCTCACTTTCCAGAGGGCTCTTAAACCTACCCGGACGAAGCATTGCTGCTGTTTGTCAATGAGGTCATCCTGGTGTAGGGGCTCAGGAGTGTGGCCTTGGTAAATGGGATGAGGGCCTTCCAGGCTGGCAGGCGTGGGCAGACCAGAGTCTGCAAACCCTTTCTTAGCCGTGTATGCTGTTTCTATTTCCATGTACACACATGTACACACAAATTTGAAAACATCCCTGTCTTCTCCCCCATCCCTCCCCTCCCTCTTTCTACCCCACCAGTTTTCCTATGGAGGGTGTTCCTCATCAGGACCCCCAGAGACCACATCTGCTTTGAGGGAATATTGCCCAGACAGGTCTACCCTTGCCCCATCCATGCAATGCCCTCGCCCCAGGGGAGAAAGGGAAGTCTCCTTTGAAAATACCTTTTTCCTCTCGAGGGTTCACTTTAACAACTGTATAAAGCTAGAGCTGCCTCTGGAAGAGAAAGTAAAGGTGAGTTTTCTCTCTTATAATCTGTTTAGTTAATAAGATTCCTAAACAAACACACACAGAAAATGCAAAGCCATTTTTGGGGATCTGATTAAAGTACAGAATCTATTTTCTTACAACACACCAAATGATCATGGCTTTTTTACTCCCTGAGAATGCTGCAGACACAGAATCCAGCCCATCGACTATTCATTTGTAAAAAAACAAAAACAAAACACCCAGGCCCCCCTCCCCCCCAAAAAAACCCCTCTGTTGGAGGATTTCTTCTCAAAATGTGTGTTTAGGACAGCAGAAATTTCTGACAAGTCAAGTACAGTTGATTAAAGCTTGCAACGTAAATCAGTTAACATCTGTAATTTTCCTTGTTCTTTAATGCTATTAGTTATTTCAAGGGTAAAAAAGGATGTTTTACTTAATTTTTTTGAATCTTACTAGGTACCCGTAGCTTAACTTAATGATTTGTATAAGTGATAGTAATTGCTGGGACTACAGTTGAGTATTATTAGCTATAAAATGAACATGGTTATATGTCCAACAGAACTAGCAAGGGACAGAAATGCAGTTGTATCCAAGAGAAAATAATTATAGCAATAATCAGTGTAATTCATGATAATGGCTGAATTGAATTTCACACCATAGCTCCAAGCACTTACATTTAATGAATGTAGTTTGTGCTTGTTTACTAAAAAGGTTTTTAGCAGAAAATCGATAATGTAACTTCAGTGTTTCTAATTGCAAATGCAATTATTTTTTTTTAAAGTAGCGGTTCAATAAGGATTTTGTAGAGAAAATTGGGGTATGTGAGTGCTGCACATGCTAGCGCTTTAATTAGTCTACCTGTACATTAGTGCTGTGATGCCTTAATATCTATTTATTACAACATATTGATTAAAATGGATTTGTATTCAATTTTAAGGCTAGCTAATGTAATGGACATTGAAACTTTTCTGGAAGCAGTGGCTGGGATTGCAACATGTCACTGGGTAATGAGGCTTTCCTTCAAGAGGTGATTTCAGAAATCGTCCTACAAACCCAATAGTGGGGCCAAGGAGGGGAGGGCCAGGCTATGAGCCAGTTGCCATGGAATGAGTGGCAGGGACACGTGTGGTGTTCAGGAAAACAGAGGTGTGTGCATCTATAACATGACTGCAGACTCATGCTCACTTGGGGTAACTTCTGTGTGTGTGTTTTCCAAGCCCAAGATATGCTTAAGGTAGTTAATGTTGGGGGCTGATAATCTTCTCCAGAGTAAAACCTTTTGCTAGACTTCTGAGTTTGAAGATCCGCAGCTAGTCTAGCCAGAAGCCGGAGGCAAGTGCACTCACTGCCTCGGGTCTCAGGACTTTGAGTGAACCAATGGACTCAACTGAGGTCCAGGGTTTATGACTCACACCGATGTGAACTGATGGATTGGCTTTCTTTGCCTAGCTGGATCCTTTGTTCGAGACCAGCCTTGCGCCTAATCTTCTCCTCGCTTCCATGGTCATCATGGTCACCCTCACATCAGTGCCACCACCATCGTCATTGTCATCCTCTTTCTTGAAGTCTTGTCTTGATATGGTCTTGCTGAGCATCATGGGAGCTTTATTCCATAAGAGGGGGTGAAGATCTGGTCTTGGACAAGCTGAAATTCTTTAAGAGCCTAAATTTGAAAGTATATCCACTGGCCTGGGATTTCTGACCTTGCTTTGATGAAATCCTGGTGTTGCTATCTCAAAACCAAATTAATTTTGAACCTGAATGTTTTGAGTGGGAGGAAGGAGTGCATATTATAACTTTGTAAGCAACATTGATATGCTACTGAATCCCAAAGACTTTTTTTGGGGTGGGATGGGGAGGGACAGAGGGAGAGAGAGAATCTTAAGCAGTTTCCACACCCCATGCAGAGCCCAATGTGGGGCTTGATCTCACAACCCTGAGATCATGACCTGAGCTGAAATCAAGAGTGGGACGCTCAACCGACTGAGCCATCCAGGCGCCCCTGAATCCCAAAAACTTTTAAGTCCTGCCTCCCACGATATTGCTTTGAGTCTATGTGAGAAGCAGATGTGCCAACAAAACAGAGCTCCAACAGGGTCTTCTATCAAGGTTTTATTAAAAATGAGCCCCTGGCAGGAGGCCGGTTGAGTTTCTGGACCACTGTGACAAGGTCTGGAGTATTAGCTTTTTGGAGAACTGCCCCCTAGCCTTGAAGGATTAGCTAGGCTCCCGAAGCCTCCAGGAGGCTTAAGAACTGGGGAGTGTGGGTCACTCCCTTCCTGTGTGCCATGCCCTGTGCTTGGTTGTCTCCTGCTGTGACAACAGCCCTGTGAGGCAGGTGGTATTGTTACTCCCGTTCTCCAGATGAGGACGTCAAGGCTCAAAACGGTTACATCAATGGCCCAGATTCAGATGGCTGGAAAGTCAGTGAAGGACCTGGAGTTCCAAGTCCACTTCACTGGCTCCCCACTGTCTGTCCCACGTGTCCCACATCCACTCTACCTGCGATTCTTAGGTGGAGTCACCAGAGGTGCATTTTTCCCATGGCTGGGGCTAAAAATTAGATTTCAGTCTCTCTCTCCCCACCGTCTACTCCCCTTACCCGCCAGCTCCCTCCACTTGTGGTCCCCTGTCCATAAATCAATACAAGTTAGGTGAGTCTGACTTGGTTGTGTCTCTCTCTGTGCAGGGAGCACGGCTGCCTTCCGTGTCAGGTGTGAGCCTCTGCACCATCTTCCTGGAGACTGGAGGCCGAGCACGGGGCCCGTTTCAGTGTGTCGAGACTCGGTTGGCTCTTGTACAACAGCACTACGCACGACGTGGCTTTCACGTTCCCTGGCACATCCCATAAAGTAAGTGAGCTGGAGAATCAGCGGTCAAGTAAGCCTGTTGTCAGGGCAGGATGGTGGAGTGGGAAGATCCTCCACCGTGGGACTTCTAGGGAGGCCCTTCCCTTCCAGAGTCTCAACTTGCACATCTGCAAAGTGGAGCCAATATCCCCCCTCCCCCAGCTCCCTTCTGAGCTTGACAAGGCTCAGATGGGGTCTGTTACCCCCCTGCATTTTGGAACCTTCAAAGTGCTTGACCAGGGTAGAGAATCCTTCTAGCTAAGGAGGAAGGTAAACCAAAGCTGCTAGGTAGATGGGAGTTTCAGGCATCAGCTACAGTGCCATCTGTAAGGGAACATCCCTAAGGCCCCCAGATGCCTCACCCTCTGCCACCCCGAAGGACGAAACAGCCCTGTCCCTTTTTATGGTCACAGTCATTAGGCTAGGGATTAAAAAGTTAATGCTTTGCCGAGCTTTCTTTGTCTTCTTGGGGTGGGGGCGCTCATGGTGATAACTCAGTATGGTTCCATGGAGCCAACCAGGAGCTGCGGCTTGACGGAATGATCTTCTCTGTCAGGCTGGAAAAGACAGACACCCTAACTGTTTGACCAACAAATGTATAGAAAATAGTGGCTGGTTCTAAGTAGCAATTACATAATAATCTTATCCAAAGAAAATGTGGGCTCAAATTAAGATGATTTCACCAGGAAAACATTAAGGTATACAAAGAGTTCTTAATAAATAGAAATAAATAGCGCTGGACTTGCGCCATGGTTATTTTCGATGGTTATCTGCCCTCGCCGCTGAGGCTCAGGCTGCATTTTCCGCGGGACTCAGAGCGGCATTTTGCTCTACAAAAACAACTAGCTCCTTTCCAGCCAGTGATTACTTGTAATTATGCTTTCCCCTGCTATTATTCTAATAGACCTGTCATGTTGCTCGGAGGACTCTGGCATTTAGAATATACGACGGCTTTTATGGATGGACTGCTGGAACACTTAATATAGCTCTATTTCTGAATTATCAAGTTCTAGCCTTTTGAAGTCTGTGTTAGTGGAACTCCTATTTATGAGATGTGCTGTGCTTAAAGGTTTGCTATTGATGAAGAGGTCCAACAGCCTTTATCGTAAGTACGGCAGCATTCTCCCTCAGAGGTAAATAGCCGTGCTAAAAGGTATGGTGTGTACCTAGGCTGCAGATTACTAGCCAAGTACCTTCAGAACAGTATACTTCAAAAATACCTTTATGCTTCTTGTTTGTTCTCTTTTCCATAGAGATGAGTGACATTTCTTAATACGTAGAGGGCTGGATGCATGTTG
This sequence comes from Mirounga angustirostris, assembly GCF_029215605.1. Classification (NCBI taxonomy): domain Eukaryota; kingdom Metazoa; phylum Chordata; class Mammalia; order Carnivora; family Phocidae; genus Mirounga; species Mirounga angustirostris. The sequence goes on from NW_026991714.1 coordinate 146,222,477, forward strand.
GTCATCGTTGGTCGTCGACATTAATCGGGTTGGGGGAACGTGGCCATTCCGGCCCAGGGCATCTACGGATATGCCTAAGCGTGGCTTACATCCTCCGTGCTTGCTGTTTCGAGAATTTGCTTTTATTTAAGTTTCTTTTACTTAAAGGTGGACGTGGCTGGGCTCAGGTACTTTGGGGAGGGGAGGAGGGTTTATGAACCAGGGTGCCCTCTCTGGGGAATCTGGAAAACACTGTTGCGGGCAGACCACAGGCCTGCGGCTGGGTTCTCTGGGCGGTGATGTGTGCAGAGAGTGGGTAGTGGTATTTGGCTCCTGGCAGGGTGGGCGGGCAGCGTACAGACACCTTTGATGGGGTGGCCCGACAGAGAACTTGTCGTCAGAGGTGGTTTCCAAAGGTCTGATTATCTGGGCAACTTAGGGACCACCAGCAACTTAGGGGCACCCGAAGTGTCTTTAGCGGTTAACCCGGTTGCTCTTTTGCGGACCCGAAAGTGTAGGCATTTGAGGCTAACGTAACTGGACAAGGTAGGCACGTTTTTGGGGGGCCTTGGGTGGAGATCGCAGGGAATGACACGGTATGGTTGACACGCACAGGAATTTGCCAGGAGTGGGTGGTCTGGCTGTCTCATGGTATACTCGAGAGACTCCAAGTTTTTAGCAAGCCTCCCAGATGCAGCCAGAACTCCCTTGGTGGCTGACATCAAAAACACAGAAGCCGGACCACAGAGCAGCTTTTGGCCAGGCGGCAAGAATTTGCATCGATTGCCCAAAGAAGGCAGGCTCTTGTTCCGGAGCGTTTGCCTGGTGTTTTTCATTTGGACCCGTCATGCATCAGAACCCTGACTACACACTCCCTGTCTAATTCATCGTCCCCCATATATTTTACCATTACGGCTAGCCTTCCCCTTAAGCTTGTCTATTTACTAGCTGGTGTGACAGATGACAGCAAGTGTGAGCCATGGTAGATGGCATTTGTATGGCTCTGGTGCCAGAAGCATTCTACGCGCCGGTGTTGCATATTTATTGATCTCCATATTCCCAATAATCTGATGCCCGTCACATTTGACAACATTATGTGGAGAGGTCAGCTAGATGGGGCTAATGAAGCTGTTGCGAAGATGGATGTTGTTCCCACAACATTACCCTTGCAAAATAGCTCTCGGTGGGGCATTTCACTGTCAGGCCAGGCATTTGAGGACTTTCTATTTTTTTTTTCTTAATAGTTGACGTTAACATTAAACAAAACCCGAAGCCGTTAAATCTTAGTATTTATATACGATAGAAAACACGGACACCCTGGCATCTTTCCAAATGAAAATCTTATTAACAGACATAGTGCTTGTGGCAAAGTCCTCAGCAATCAGAGATTGGCTCGGCTGTCTGAAATGTTTGACGGATTAGTCCGAGATGATGTGAAGGGCCAAATGGGAAATGGCTGAAGTCTGGAGGATTAAAGTGGCAAACGGGAGGGTGGGCTGCAGCTGGAGGCGCGCGGTGCTTTGCTGCCTGGCGCCCAGCTTCCGAACGGCTGACACAACGTGCACTCGGGTTTCGATAGTGCTTTGCAGGAGAAAAGGAAGACTATGAAACAGTGTTTGCGAAGAGGATCCTATTTAATAAATGCGGCACGGGAATCGTTGACACTGGAAAGACTTCAGGAACGCGTATGAAAATATTAAAGGTTTCCCACACTGTTCCCGCACCTTTAAAACCTAGCAGGTTGCCCACACCCAAACCTGGAGCCCTTCGAAAGCCCCGCAAACCTCCACTTAGAGACTCTCACACTGTCTGTCCTGAGGGTTACGATGTTGGACAGTGATCCTGATGTTTCTTCTAAGGAGTCCATCTTGGTTTCATTCCAGGTGCCTATTTATTGGTTGAAAAGTCATTGAGTCATGGTAAGCGTCTCTGGCCCACCCAGAAATGGTGGGCCAGAATGGTAGGCACAATGGATGCCAATGTGGTTTTTGAGAAACTTGCTGCGTATCTTGGTAGTGCCCCTGAAAATTTGGGGATCTTTAAGGAAAGCATAATAGATCTTAAGTTTGAAAGGCAATATTTTGCAAAGGTGGGTGTATTTAATGGTTTGCTTCACGACACCTTTCCTCTCCCAGCCCAATCCCACAGTGGACACAAGCAAGGATATGTAACAGAGCTGATAAGACTTGGCTACCGGCTCGTCCAGAACTTTCTCAACAATGAACTCATTTATCCAGTGCTAGCATTTAGAAGCATTCATTCACCACATTGCCTACAGTCACAGAATTGAAGAACTTCTTGACTTGTTTATTTTGTAGGGCTGAGGGAAGGATGCTGGAGAAGAGAGGGTTAAACGTTGTGCCTTTTTCTTTAGTGCATCTCTGTTCCTCTTTCCATCACGCCCGTTTTCAGGTTTGCCTTTTGCATTGTGTTGAGTGAAGAGGTAGGAAAGAATTGATGAGTTCAGGAGCAGTGAAGTTCATTGCTGGGCAGATGCTTATGTTCTTTTCAGATGGAAAGCTTTTCTCCTTCATCCCCCTCCTCCACTCTCCTGGGTGGCATACCACATATATATTAATATGCCACTATATAATACTAGTATATATACCATATATATACCATATACCATTAAGAAAGCATGTTCTCTCTTTGATGCATACCTAAAAGTCATGGGGGAAACAAAGTCAGGTAATGGCAAAAGTTGGCTCCAGGTAAAGTAGAGTGGTACAGCACGCTGCCTACAATTTAAGAGACACAATTCTCACTAAAGAAAAACACCATTGAAAAGTCATATGTGAGAGATGCAAGTTAAAGCTACCCTAGGCAGCTTTAATTTAGGCATGAGCAAATTACACGGATAGCAGTTGCTATAGTAACTAGTAGACAATATGGTGTTTATGTTGCTATTGAGATATCTTGGTCTTTACCAAAATGAGAGGAAAAAAAAAAAAAGACTTCCAGGAGCATACAAACACTGCATGAAGGGAACATTTCTCATAACCATTTTACTTCTTCCATTTATTTATAATGAAATGGGTATCTACAATTATATACAGCCCGAGGGTTATTTTGTTGTTGTTATTAATGTTTTCCTAACTAAGATGTCCTCTTAAAAGCCTAGCCCCTGTGGCATGTGTGAAGGCACCCTGGCCGCCCTGTTGGATGGCCTCCAGGAGAACTCTGTGGTTGGGCATGGCTCGCCCCGAGTGTAGGCCAGCGTGGGTCGGTCGAAGGTGAACCTAAAAGCCAAGAATGCTCAAGAATTCAGGGCAGGACAGATGCTGGGGTATCGGGTAGTTAGCATGATTTCAAAAAGCATTTGAGGGCCTCTCTAGAGGCAATTAAGGTGTTTCAAAGAGGGCTTGTGACAAAATACAGTTGTCTCACATCTAAGGCTGCAGCTGATAGGGAGACTGTGGAGAACATAGTCAAGTGGGCACTTGCCATTTTGATGCGGGAGTCTGGCAGGTGGACCCCAATACCTCAGGTCCCAATTTGGATATTGGGGCCTGGCAGCTAATTCCATAGCAATTCATCCCGTTGCTGCCTTGCCTTTTACTGCTGTAGGTTGCCACTGCCAAAGCGGGTTGGGCAGACTCAGGGTGTGTCCAGTCCTTTCAACTTCTTAAAGCAAAATTGATTTATATTAATTTATTTTAAAAACTCATGTCAATTAGGGCTTTTTTCTTTTGGGGTGGCATAGGGGACTCTTAAGGGGAAATGCAGAGGTAGGGTCCCACCAGCCCTAGATGATGGGAGTGATGGAAACAAAGCTTGAATGTACCAAGATGTCTTGATCTGTACATACTTTTGACTTCATACTCTTCTTAGCACAGATTCATATAACAGTTTTCCTCTATGAAGACAACACGGAAGAGAGGAGCAAACATTGTCTTTGGAGCCAGAAAACCTGAGTTCTAGTCTCAGTTCTGCCTTTTCCTAGGATATGGCCCAAGGGAAGTAATCCGTTAATTTTTCTCAGTCTATAAAGTGCTGCTGATAATACCTACCCGAACAGCTGGGAATGGATGGAGGAGGGTGCTGACATGCTCTGGCCGGGGATCTGGGCTGTGAGTTCCATCTCTCAGCAGCTTTAATTTATCCCCACTCCTGCTTTGGCGGGTCCCACATGTGGGTGAGTCACTTGCTTTCTCTGTCCTCGGTTTTCCCATCTGCAAAATAGCATCCCTGGCCTTGCGGGCCCCACAGTTGCCCTGCCCTCACATTCTGTGCTTACATGTCCCAAGCTTTTCCAGCTTCCTAAATTGCCTTTCCCTTAAGAAACGTGTGCAAAGACCTCTCGAGTCTGGAGTCTCTGTGGTCGATTGCCAACCCCTCTTTCCCTGAGCTTGAACTGCTGCCCAACTGAAAGCTTGATCGGAAATGAAGTCCTGTGTGTATTACAGGCATGGCTTCTGAAAGCAGAAGGAAACAGAAGATCATCAATTTGAGCTTTTCACCTTTAAGCTGATAATGTGTTTTAAATCCCATTATACGGATGAAGCAATTGAATTTCCCAGAGTTTAAGTGACCAATGCAAGGCCTCGCAATCCTCAGTATTTTGGTGGCTTCTACCTGCTCTAAGTGTAGACTTCTAGAGCGTTCACCGGAAGGGGGCAGTTCCCAGGAAAAATGTTCGAAGGCTAAGGCTGCTGAATCTCGACTCAGTGACTATCAAAAGAAACACTGCATTGCATGAGAAAGAAATGGTGGGCCAGAAGCCCACAGGAGGTGGGAGGCGGGAGACGGAGGTGGGTGGGACTGTTTTGAGGAACAGGGTTTGGTCACCTGATTCATAATTTCCATCCACCGCCGAAGCCCTCAGTACCTGAGATCCTTCAGCGCCTCACCACCCTGCACCATTGCCTCCAGATTGCAAAACCCATTAGACTGTGAAGTAAGGCGAGGAAAAATCAATTTTTTGTCTAGTCTCAGAAATTCCTTGGAATAATATGTCAAAATGGTTATCTCGTCTGTTGCAACTGGCTTGAAAATATCAGAATTTCTGTGGATATTTATGAGATTTCCATGTACCATCTGGCTCTCTCCATGTGAATGTGCCTACACAGATGCTGGGATAATGTATAGGGAGCTAAGCGCATTTATTTTTACAGAGGGTAATTATTACAGTCTCTCCTTCCAGAAACGAGCCTTTTGTTTTATGTTTTCAGCAAGAACTTGTGAAATATTAAGATATTTTACTGCCTTAATGTTCTGAATTGTTTGCCTCTCCATATTGCAATCTAAAACTCATTAACAGTTGAACAATTTAATCAGAATGAATCAAGTTGTGAAATGGATACACGGGCAGTTCACACAGCCATAAAGCATGGCTGAAACTTTTCTGAACAGCTTAATAAAACTTAGAAGGCAGCAAGAAATAAATGATTATCCTGGACAGTATCAGGGTAAACAGAACCCGGAGCCATGAGCTTGGTAATTGTTCTCACTCAGCACATTTGCCCAGGCTTGGTCTTAATTCATGGGATGGACCCATGATTATAGGGATTTAAGTTGCCGGTCCTTCTGTAAAATTTTTCTCCTAATAATGTGCATGATCAAGGAAGCAAAGTGAAAGCGGGGACATTAAGCCTGACTTTAATTCCAGAAGTGTTCCGCCATTAAAAATAGTCCCTGGGGATGCCGGGAGGCTCCGACCCACAGTTTTGGGGGAAGACTGCAATTCCAAGAGTAACCTTTTCATTGTCCTTTCAAAATACCATTTTTCCCGGCACAGCATTCTCCCTGCAGAGGCAGCTAAGTGTGTTTTCTGGAAGTGGGTTTTAGTTTCATTCCTGAGTTTGGATTGTATCCACGTCAAATGCTCTAAACTGTCGGACAGATCAGCTGTATTATGATGCACTTGGATTCAGGGTGGCCAGCAGGTGACAGACTCATCCTTGCTTGCCCAGAACACACTGACTCTCAGGTACATTGGGGTGGTTGGTTACCCAAAAAGTCTCAAGCCCCAGACATTTCCTAGCCTCAGCGCCAGAAATTACTCTTATTTCCAAAGCAAGAATTTTGCCTACCACTTCTTAATCGGATGATTATCCAGAATTGTTACATTCCCTCCCCCCTTCCTACTTTTGCTAATAAAATAATAATATTAATTTTTTTATCCCATCTTCTGAGAATGAATTGAAGCATCTGTTTAGGCTTCTAGCATGTGTCTGGATTTTGAAGTTTCCCCATCTCTATCCGGTCAGTGAGAACTTGTAAAACAACAAAATATTCTGTACTTTGGATATTATCAATTCAAATTTTACCCCTGTGCCATGTGTCTTTGTTATTTTTGTAATTGGCACCAGCAAAGCACCATTCCTACCCAGCACAGCCTTGTGAGGCCCCAGATAGGGAAGCTGCTATGGTCTTATCTCTCTAGTTCCTCTCTCATTATTAAGCGCTCACCTTCAGGGTTGGGTTTGTCAAGACGTGGGCTTGTCAACATCCATTCTTGCTCTTTTGACTGTTCAATTGGATGAATTCGAACTCTGTCACCTCCTAGCTGCGTCACCAGGGACAAATGCTGTCCCTCATTTTGCTTTGCCTCATTTTTTCATCTGTGAGGTGGAGATGGTAGGCCTAATGCTTCGAGTTGCCATAGGTTCCAGCCCATAAGGGCCAAGTGCTTTGGTGTGAGAGAGCATGCCTGACCGTGATTTTGCCGAGTCTGACTGAAGCTGTGGGCTGTGATGGCTGGCAGGTGCCCATTATCGACTGATCAGGAAATGCTGATTCCAGTGTAAGCACAAGACCCTAGGCCATGAATTCAGGGGCATCTCCTGGCCCATAGTCAGAGAGGCACCATCACAGAAAGGGCCAGCTCAGTTCTTTATGAATTGTTGCTGGGCTTGTGGAATGTTTCATGTTCAAAGTCAAGCTGATTGTTGTATCACAGTTTATATAGAGAATAGTCCCATCCCAGTCCCTTACTGGAGATTCTGGTCTACCTGGGTTTACTTTGGAATATCACTTTCCCTAACTACTCTGCATTGGATTAATCAATTTTGGCTGTGATTTGTGTCATTCCTATTTATTTAGTGGCTACCGTTAACATTTTAAGATGTGCATTGATATGAACAGGTAGTTTCTCAGTATCCTTATCCTTCTTCTAAATAACATGAGGTTGTGAAAACATTACACACAGCCAACAGTAACAGTGAGCATTTTGGCAATGCCATGTCATCTAACTCTCTCATTATTACTGTTATTGTTATTATTATTATGAACTATTTTACAGCAGATCCCAGATATCATGTCTCACCACCTAGAAATACTTTAGCTGACAAGAACTCTTTTCCCTTAAATAACCACTATGCCATTATCCCAGCAAACCACATAAGCAATAATTTGTTAATATGACCACCTACACCTTTCATATAGAAGTTTCCCAATTTGTCTCAAAAATCCCTTTTTACAGATGGTTTATTTGAATAGTCAAATAAGGTTCACATATCCCAGGCATATATATTTTTAAAGACTTATTTATTTTTTAGAGAGAGAGGGAGGGAGGGAAGGGCCGAGGGAGAGAGAGAGAGAGAGAGAGAGAATCCAAGCAGACTCCCCACTGGTGTGGAGCCCAACACAGAGCTTGGTCCCACAACCCTGAGATCATGACCTGAGCCGAAATCAAGAGTGGGATGTGTAACCACTGAGCCACCCAGGTGCCCTTCACACATATATTTTGAAGAAAATGTAGAATGCCCTATAGTCTGGATTTTGCTGGCAGCTTTTCCTTTGTTTCCTATAACTTGTTCTTCTAGTCCCTGAGGTACTATAAACTTGTGTTTAAATTCAGTGACTATTTGAAATTCAGGACTTTTGGGGTAATAACACCTCAGAGATGTTGCTGTGTACTGATTGCATCATGGCAAGAGGTACAGGAATGTCTGGCATCCCACCTTTATGGATACTAAGATTGGTCAGGGTTCAGAGGGTATCAGCTGAATCCTTCGTTATGAAGTCCTCCATAAAACTTCCCATGTAACGCTTTTAAAAAAATTGTGGTAGGGGCGCCTGGGTGGCTCAGTTGGTTAAGCAACTGCCTTCCTCAGGTCATGATCCTGGAGTCCCGGGATCGAGTCCCGCATCGGGCTCCCTGCTCAGCGGGGGGTCTGCTTCTCCCTCTGACCCTCCCCCCTCTCATGTGCTCTCTCTCAAATAAATAAATAAAATCTTTAAAAAAAATTGTGGTAAAATCGACATCACATGAAATTTATCATTTAACCGTCCTTAGGTGTATAGTTCTCTGGCATTAAAACATATTCACAGTGTTGTGCAACCATCGCCCCCATCCATTTCCAGAACTTTTTCATCATCCCAAACTGAAACTCTCTACTCATTAACTAAGAACTCCCCGTTTCTCCTCTCCCTGGCCCCTGGTACAACCACCACCCTACTTTCTGTCCCTGTGACTGTCTAGTGTGCCCCATATGAGTGGAATCATATCGGATTTGAACTTTTGCCGCTGGCTTATTTCCCTTCGCATACCGCCCCCAAAGTTCATCCACGTCATAGCACGCATCAGAATTTCGCTCCTTTTTCAGGTTGAATAATATTCCGTTGCAGAGATAGGGCACATTTTGCTTATCCATTTATCGATGGACATTTGGGTTGCTTTTGGCTATTGTGAATACTGCCAATACTGGTGAACTCATCCAATACTTTTATTATGCACTGACGATATTTGTCTAGATCCATTATTTCATTACAGGTTGCCAAGTGATTTTCTTACCCTGTTTATACACCGGTTTTCAGAGTAATGAGTTGATGGACCAATATCCCACAAAGATGAAAAATGAGGTGTTTGGGCTTTTTTTTTTTTTTTAAAGCAACTTTTTTCGTAGCTCCTCAAGTTAGTTCTTATGTCCTTTGACACAATTCTGGTGGCCTTTTATTACTTCTTTTATTTCTGGTGCAACAAAAATGTATCCCAGACTAACCTTGTACATTTCCTACCTGAAGGGGGAAAAACTCCTTTCCCCCCCTTCTTCTCACTCCCGTAGTCTAAATATTTCACTGCTGGATAGCAAATGTGTGAGTTTTCCCCACACCAAGCAATTCTTCAGTTCTTTGTGGATGTCAACTGGGAGTCCTACATTTAACTCATTTCTGACACTGTCTACCTGGAGACAGCATCAGACCCCACAGATTAAAGGCTCAACCCCACAAGATGGCCCCCACCCCACCTCAGACACCAATTGTGCTTCTTCCTATAGATTCAAGGTTCCCATGACCCCCTCCTCAGGTTCAATATTTGCTAGAATGGCTCAAAGTACTCAAGGAAACTTCATCATAAAGGATACAATTCAGGAACAGCCAGATGGAAGAGATACACAGGGCAAGGGCCGGGGAAAGGGGTGAAGAGCTCTCGTGCCCTCTCTAGGGACGCCACCCTCTCTGCATCTCCATGTGTTTGCCAACCCAGGAGCTCCCTAAACCTTGTACTTTAGGCTATGAAGGCTTCATTACAAAGGCATTATGTTGGCTGAATCATTGGCCACTGGGGATTAATTCAGCCTCCAGCCCCTATCCCTTCCCCAGAGGTGAGGCTGAAATTTCCAACCCTCTGATCCCATGGTTGGTTCCCCTGGCAATTAGCCACCATCCTGTGGTTGTCTGGGGGCTTTCCAAAAATCACCTCATTAACATAAACTCCAGTGGGGTTGAAAGGGGTTTGTTAAGAATAACAAAAGACACTAATTTCTTTCCCTTTTTTTTTTTTAAGATTTTATTTATTTATTTGACAGAAGAGAGAGAGAGCACAAGCAGTGGGACCAGAGAGGGAGAGGGAGCTCTCTCCCTGGGGCTCGATCCCAGGACTCTGGGATCATGACCTGAGCCAAAGGCAGATGCTTAACCGACTGAGCCACCCAGGTGCCCCCAAAAGGCACTCATTTCATTGTTCTTATCAATAAAAGTTTTAGGAACTCTGTGCCAAGAATGGAGACAAAGACAGTATGTATTTCTTATTATAAATCACAGTATCACACTATTCATTCCTGAAATCAGCCGTTTTTTCAGAGAGACGTGGTTCTTTTGGGATTTGGCACTTAGAGACTACAACCTGGGTATTTGGTGTGCTCATTGCTAATGGATTGTCACAGTTTATAGGCTTTTCAGTAAGCAGAGATAAAATGTGTATTTTTTTTGAAAGAGAAAAATTTTATATAAATTCATACTGAGATTTTAAATTCAAAATTTGTATCACAGTGTTTTCACTTTGGTATTATACTTGTATATCTTTTAGGATGAAAATCTTAGTTCTGTTAGATTAACATAATTGTTTTATTCTGGAATATATCTGGAGTAGTTCCAAAATAATAATGCCAGGATTTATATGATAAGGTTTCTTTTCAGTTGTTGTTCTTAGGTTGTACCCCATTAGGGATGTATAATCAAGCACTGTGCTTTAACAGCATCTGAAGTAAACTTTCCCCTAGTGTGTCTCTACCACCAACTTGATATACAGTTATTAGGTGTATATGCTTCAGTGTACTGAAACACCTTAGGATCTTTTCTTTTTTTAACTAAGAAAAAATTATAGGGTTCTAAAGAAAAAAAAAACTATATGTAACCTATATATTAATATATCTATTAAACAATATATATGCACTGGAGTCTTGCTTCCATCTTTTCCCACACTATTTTGTATCTTCTTTCCTAATGAGATGGAAGCATTTTCCTTAGTTTTTGGCTTATCCTTCAATTGTTTCCTTTTAAATATATAAGCAAACCCTCACACGTACACCTTCTCTTTCCTTAGACAGAAGATGCATACTTTTTAGTGTGCATGGTACTGCATACGATGCTACTCGAAGTGTTGGGCATTTGGATTCTTTGCAGCATTTAGCTATTATGATCATTGCTGAAATTAACAACCTTGTGATTACATGGCTTTGCGTTTTTGCCATGGTATCTTTGGGATAGATTTTTTAGAGATGGGGTTGCTGGGCTGAAGGGTGGAGGGGGGTAAATTTGTGAGACCGTGCCACACTTCCTATACGGAGCTTATCCTCTTGTGCACCCCCCGAATCACCTGCAAGGGTACACTTCCCAGGGCAGCAGCAGCACCAACAGAGTATAGCGTTGCTTCTGCTACTGGGAACGTTTGGCACATTTATTTTTATCTTGAGATTCCTATACCATGTCGACAGTACAAATTTGGAACCCCCCCCATGCATGTTGGGATTTTTATTTCTTGGAGAATGGGGGAATTTTCACCCTACCCAGAGCCTCATCAGATGACATTAATTTGTGAGGCTTCCTAATGCAGGGATTTTCTGGTTCCATTTTGATGGAGGGGCAGCCTTTGGGGGCTCCTCTGTTATGCTTTGTCTCAGTCTGGGACTCCTGTCTCCTTCCGGGTGTTCTGCACACAGCCTTGAGCTGTGGGGCCTGTATCGAGATCTGAAACCCTCTTGGGCACCAAGTTTTCAGCTTCTGTGTTTTGCCAATCTGGTTTTGAAGGCCCTCTTGAATTCTGGCACCTGGGGAGATTCCCTTTCTTTCTTTACAGCTTCTCTGTGCATTACATTTTCTGTATACGCTTTTATATATAATAAGTGTGGGGGGGTGTCTTTAGAATCTCAAGTGTCTATGTTGCTGGAAGAAACTCCATGCAGATTGATAGAAGTTATACCAAAGTGGGGAAGTAAAATGGACATTGGGAGTGAAGTGATTGTTTGCTGTGCAAAAGTAATTTTTAAGAATGGACTTCTAATGTGTGAAACTAAAATTTTACCTTTCACCAAAATTGAGTTTGTAAGTATTACTCAAAATGGGGTATGCCTGATGTGTGAAGGCGCTGTCTCTGTCGTCCCACATGTGAGGAGTCTGGGCCATGGGCTACATGTTTGTGCACGGTAGACCTGAGCAGAGAAAAGACAATCGTTACATTATCCTTTTGGCCTCATTCCAAAGTTCAGACTCCAAACACACCACAAAACATACTGTACCAGATAGGCCTCTGGGAGGAATAGATCATGAAGGGAAAAGGAACCAGGTTTATCCGTAATGGGATAATTAGGAAAATCCTTTAGTCAATACTGTTTAATTTCCTTTCAGATTCCTAGTTGCCTGTTAGCAATGTAATCAGTGCCTTCTGATAATTTCCAAAAGGATCTAGGGCTGACCGTTCCCCTTTCAAAGGGGTAGGCCTTTGGTTTCTATTTTACAGCTCTAGATATTTCTACATGCTGGTCTCTGTTGGCTGTGGTTTTGTGCCAGAAATCACATTAGATCGGAAGTAGCCCAGATGGTGGAGAATGGAATAGAGTATGTTGACATTGCCTGTGGTACAAGATTAGCTCATCTTGTATGCTAACAAGAAAAAATCACTCACAGGTGATTCATTTTATAGACGGAGAACAAGTTTTGGTGTTACCTGTTGCTGCCCTGCCCCCTTGAACCAGCCACGTGTGCCCTGTTAGGTGTGGAATGGTTAGCCCTCTCCTTTGAAGAAGAGTTTTTGGACATCTTCTCTACCTTGGATAACTCCTAACTGGTTTCTTTCCTTTGATTTCTCCCATACTTACATTATGCTAAGTGAACGGGCTGAAATGAAAAGTCTGTTTTCTCAAACTGATCAAATCACTCCCCTGCTAAAAACCCTTTGGTGAGTCCCCTGGGGAATCAAGTCCAGTCCCCAGGCCTGGCATTCAGAGCCCTCTGAAGGGGGCCTGATGACCTTCTTCTCTTCTACCTTCCCCATCTGGCAGCCCAGATGCCCCAAACTCTTCCATTTCCTCCAGCCTTTGCCTGAAGCTCTTCCTTGGGCCTGTGACACCCTTCCCATCAGAGCCCATGCAATTAACCCTTGACTTGTGGGACCGCACAGGGACCAAGGACAGCTGTGCCAGGGCTCCTGGCCCACTGGTTTTGAGCTTTACCCTGTGATGGCTCTGTGGCTTTACTTCCCCTTTGTGCAGACTCAGTTAGCTTTTCCAGCTTGATGTGGCCCTCTGCTGGGATTGGACTTGTCTTTCCATCTTTGCTTGCCAATTCCTATCTGTCCTCAAGACATGCTGCCCTGGCTCCCAGAGCATGCCCTCCATATTTTTTACCTGTTTTTCAGCATTTGCCGTGTTGAGTTGTAAAATTTCTCCAATTTTTGCTTGGCATACATATTGGAGGAGGAATCTTGCCTGGTAAGAGGAGATTAACTGGTAAGATGAGTGAATGAAAGAACAGATTCTGAAGGGGGTATTTTCAGTTAGGCACCATTTTGCCTGGAGGAAATTGGACCAGAGGATCTGGTGGGGCCCCATCATGCTGGGTAAGGAAAGGGGGTAGATTTCATCCTGTTACTAGCCAGGTTATTACCCTCACTCTGGCCTTCTCTGCCACGAAGTTTAGGCTAGTTTCCTAGACTGAGGTATCAGAGGGCAGAGACTGGGACCTCTGGATCCTCCACAAAGGGTACCCTTCCTATCAGAGGAAATGCTGACTGAGTCGATGAATGAGTCAGTGAGATTGTGTGAAGAAGTAAGAGAAAATCCATTATCATGATGAAAAAAAATCTATGGCAGGCTCTGGAAGGGATCTGAAGACTTGGTATGAATAGGAAGAGCAATACAAGGTTACTTCAGTATGAGTACTTCAGAATGAGCTGAGCTATGCATGTGAAAGAGAGAACAACAGGCAGAGTGAAAAGAGGAATGGAGTCAAGAGGCCTGGACTTTGCTTCATTGTGACCCTAGGTCATTTGTGTTCAACTGTTTAGCTTCCCATTCATTTATCTATCTATACATCTGTTTGTCTACTCAGCCATTAACCTGTCTTCCCAATCACCCGTCTGTCCTTCCATCCTTCCATCCATCCATCCATCCATCCATCCATCCAAACATGCTTTTCCTTGTCCATTAATCCATCTATGCATCTGTCTGTCCATCCAGCCATCCATCTGTCCATCTAGCCCATCTAAACATCTGTCCATCCTATCCAAACATCTGTTTATCCGTTGGAACATCTGTCCCCCTGTCCATCCATCATCTGTCCGACCATCCATCCATTCTTCTGTCTGCTGTTCATCTGTCCATCCATCTATGTCTGTCATTATTAAACACCCATGGTTACGTCGACTAGAAACCCAAATATGAGAAAGACATTGTCTCTCCCTCCATGGGACTCAGTGTACTATGGGAAGAATGTCAAACAAGTAATTACTGTGTAATAAGATAATGACCTTAGAGGAGCCTTCTCTCCTCTGTGCTGAGAGTGAGAGCATCTAAGTTTGCCTGGGGTCAGCAAAGGCTTCACTGAGGAAGCAGTATTTGAGTCCAGACCTGAGCAAGGAGGTGTTTATTACCTTGGCCTTCAAGTTGTACCTCACCTGTGAAAGACAGGCATGGGACCAAGTGACATCCATGTAAAGATCTCTGTGATTGCATGAGTGGCAGGTACACTGGGCACCAACACGAAATATGGAGGGCTAGTGGGGGGGGCACAGAACCAGTTAAATACTTGGCCGGGAGTGGGGCACCCCATCTTTGAGGGACCCCCAGGCCCCTCTGTCCAAGAACTGGTTATTGCCTGTGGGTTGTTGGAGGAAAAGCTCCGCCGCCCTCAGTTACTTGTTTCCTGGGACAAAGCTAGACGTGGGCTTTTCAGACTTGCTCAGGGCCCAGGGCCCATTGTCTGTAGTGTACCACGAACTCCATGAATTTCAATAGCCTCCATTCAGAGTGATTAAAACCTTAATGAGATTTAATTACCTTGATGTTAAGTGTTTTGTGTTAAGTTATTGCATTCTGACCACTCATGGTGCGCGCGGCAAGCTCAGGGCGGCTAACCCTCCCTCTACCTTAATGGAAAGGAAAGTTGAATATATTTAAATGAAATTGCCTTCGATGAAACACCAAGTAGGCAGCAGGATTGAATTTATAAATCGGGCTGGCTGCAGATGAGAGCTACCATATTTGGAATGGTTTTCATTAATCCAGGGTCTCCAGAAGGAGCGATGTGAAAAGTGCAGAATGTAAGTGACAGGTGTTTATGGTTCGCAATTGCATTAAACAGGCTCTTAAGTGCAGGTTAAAGGCCTTTGTGAAATATAGAATATACCTTAAAATGTGGCCTAAATTTTTGCCATTTTGGATTTTGCATTACTTAAACCTACAGAATTAGCAGAGCTTTTGGTTAATCAACTGTCAGTGTAAATTGCAGTCAAGCAAAATGCTGATAAATACCGGGAAGCACGGTGTGCTTGGCCTGTTGCTTTTTTTTTTTTTCCTTCTTCTTCCCCTGGGTCTTCTGAAGGCCTTCAGCTGATGGAGAGCTTTTAATTTCACATTTTGGCCCCCACCACAGGTGATAAACAAAGGTTTCCCCACTGCTCTGGCTGGGGTCAGTTAAACGGCCTCCCCGTCAATCCCACTCCCCATAATTACACACAAAAGGTGCCTGAGATCCACAGCTAATTTGTGGCCTCTGTTTAGCAGAATTTAATAGCAGGTATTACTGCTGCCGCGGTAATTAAGGACCTTTGTCAATAAGACGGAATGGATGGCCACACTTGGTTGTAATCAGTGGGCTCTCGAGAGCCAGAGGAGTGAAAAGGGAGAGAAGCAATCCATTTTGTGAATAACACGGCCCTCCTCGGCCCTCCCTCCCTCCCAGATCGGGCAATGGAATAATAATTCCCCAGGCAATGAAAGTACAGGAATAAAAGTACTTACCCTCCAGCCGGTGATTTTTTTTTTGACTTTTTATTTACTCTACTGAGCTTTCTTATTTGCTCCAGGCTGCATTTGATGAAGTATTGTTTAAACAGCACAGAGCAAAATGGATGTCGGGAGGTGGGAAAAGGAGGAGGAATTTTAACCAGGTGGTGAGGGAGGTGCCCTGCTTTAAGGTGGACAGCCGTTGGGTTTATCAATTATTTCTCCAGGATACAAAAAAAAAAAAAAGACAAAACCAAGTGGCTTCGTGGAGAGGCGGAGGGTGTCATTTAGAGCTGTCTCTGAACATAGTCATTCAGCTCTAAATGGGTCGCCTGTAACAAGCGAGAAGTGAACTTGGGGGAGCATTGTCACCCTCTGCCTCCTCCCTAATGTACCGATGAATGGCCCCGTGGAGGGGGCGGCAGGGGAGGGGAGGGGACAGGGGCTGGCGGCCACAATTCAAAGAGACCTTCAAGGTGTGTGCCCCTCGCCGTAATTGGAGAGGAAGCTGCCTTTCCCTCGCCTATTCCCTGCCTTTTTACTGGTTTTAACAAGCATGATGCTTTTAATAGTGCTTTGAGTACCATCTCTTTATACGCCTCTCCCTTTTTAAAGCAGCTTTAACTATACTCTTTCTGTCGCTAATGCCTGAAAAACTTCTACCTTTAATCATTCCCGGATGAGGCGGCAAACAAGCGGCCCCCTTTCCTTTTGCAATTACGTGGCTGCTGGCAGGGAAGGGGCTGCTGGGTGGGAGGGAACGGGGGCCTGCAAGTATGTGGATTGTGGGATGTGCTGCCAGGCCCGGGGAGCTTGGTGACATTACCAGGGGCTTCTTGTTAGGGGAGGGCTGGGGGTCAGTTTTAAACAGCCAAACCTGCAAGGTGGAAGACAAAAATCCTTTAGACTGCTATGAACAACACACCTGGCTTTGGTTAATTAAAAAAAATTAAAATCCGCTTTCCAGTGTTCCAGGGTACCCTCAACACCTCCCTCTCCAACACACAGTTCCCTTCTTTCCCATTTAGAAGCCAACCCAAGTTGGGCTAAGGGGTGAGGTCCTTCTGGGAGATGAGCTTGAGGGGCTTCACATGCCCCTTCCGGGCTGGGGAGGGATTCAGGGTGGGCTAGCTCCAAGCGCAGGTTCATAAACAGAGATGGAGAAGGAGGGGTCCACCTATGCCTCGCCCCGGACAAGCATTCACACAGCTTTTGGGTCCTTCAAAGGGGCGGCAGGGGGCAAGGCCAGGAGCTGCAGTGCCGCTGGGAAGGCTCCCTGGCTCAGTTAAGGAGACTCAGGAGCCCCTGGCCTCACAGCCCAGGAGGGGGGGAAGGGGGCCAGGGAGGACCGTAGAAGGACTTATTTCCTCATCCATCCCATTTTTGACTTCTGAACAGGGTTTCTTCTTTCTGGAATGATGTGTCAAACCAAAGTTGGGGAGATATTCCAGAGGTGAAATCCTTCCCAGAGAGAAACTCTGGGGGAATCGAGGGTGAGGGGTTTTCTTTAGAGCTTCGAAACATCCCTTCTCCAAAGACATCAGCCTGGAAAGCACCCCTTTGGTCCCCTTCTCTAGCATTAGGGTTCCAGTCCAGACTCTGGAGCAGTTGAGTTCGGCTTGTGAAGCCAATTTCCTTTTCTGTTAAATGTAGGTAAGAATAGCTCCTGCCTTCTTGGGGGGGACTTCCGAGGCTCCGTAAGGTGGTAGTGATGAGACTTCTCACTGCCTAAGGAGCCATCCATTCATATTTGACTTTGTTTTCCTCTGGGATCTAAAGGTCCACTGGATTCCTCTCGATTATGTGGAGGATGGGGTGGGGGTTGCAGCTCGGGTCTGGGGTTTGGAACAGCAGGCCCTGGTGCTGTGGATTTCCGTGCTGTGGGTTGTGATGGTGCCAACGTCCTAACGCCACCAAGCATCCACGTGCTTAACGATCACTTAGGGAAGTTTTGCTTTGCACAAACCCACAGGGGAGAAGTGAATGCAGAGGCGGCTGACCAGAGAAAGAGGAGACATCTCCCCCAGATCTGCCTTCCTCAGGGCCTTGAGAGTAGGCTGAACAGTGCCCCCTAAAGTTACCATGTCCTCATCCCTGGAACCTGTGAATGTTACTTTTAAGGCAAAAGGGTCTTTTTTTTTTTTTTCTTTCCAGTTTCATTGAGATATAGCGTTGTATAAGCTTAAGGTGTACAACATCATGATTTGATAGATGTATATATTGGGCCATGATTGCCATAAATTTAGTCACCATCCATCTCCTCACACAGCTACACAATTTTTTTCCCGGTGATAAGAACTTTTAAAATCTACTCTTAGCCACTTTCCAATACACGATATTGTCAGCCTTAGTCACCACGTTGTACATTATTACATCCCTAGAACTTATAACTGAAAGTTTGTACTGTTTGACCACCTTCTCCCATTTCTTCCCCTACACCCCCCGCCCCCATCCCCTGCTTCTGGCAACCACCCACCTGTTCTCTGTTTCTCTGAGTTTGTTTTTTAAGAGTCCTCGTGTAAGTGAGATTGTACAGTATTTGTCTTTCTCTATCTGACTTATTTCACTTAGCATAATGCCCTCGAGGTCCATCCATGTTGGCACAAATGGCAGGATTTCCTTCTTTTTTATGGCGGAATACTATTCCATAGTATAAATAGACCATGTTTTCTTTATTCATTCATCCACGGATGGACACCTAGGTTGTTTCTATGTCTTGACTATTGTCAATCATACTGTAATGAACATGGACCTGCAGATGTCTCTTTGGGAGAGTGATTTCATTTTCTTTAGATAGATGCCCAGAAGTGGGATTGCTGGGTCATACGATAGTTTTATTTTTATTTTTTTGAGGAAACTCCATACTATTTTCCATAGTTGCTGTACCAGTGTGCGTCCCCACCAACAGTGCACAGGGATTCCCTTTTCCCCATATCCTCACCAACATTTATGCTCTTGTCTTTTTGATGCTAACCACCCTACCAAGTGGGAGGTGAAAAAGGATCTTTCCAGATACAATTAAGTTAAGGACCATGAGATGGGGAGATTATTTTGGATTATCGGGGTGGGCCCTCCATGCACTCACAGGTGTCTTTAGAAGAGGGGCGGAGGAGGATTTGACACAGACAGAAGAGCAGAGGCAGTGTGAAGACAGAGGCAGAGATTGGAGTGACATGGCCATAAAGCAAGAAATGCCAGGGGCCACCAGAAGCTGGCAGAGGCAGGAGACGGACTTCCTAGAGCCTGCAGAGGGAGCACAGCCCTGCTGATGCTCGGCTTTCAGCCTTCTGGCCTAGCTTTCTCCTGTGTAAGCTACCCAGTGTGTGGTCATGTATTAGGGCAGACACAGGAAACTATACACAGACATCTGGTGGGAGGTCCTGTTCTGCAGATGAGGCAGATGAGCACGTGAGGAGCGGGAGGGAAGGTGCTGTGCCAGGAAGGGCAAGGTGAGCCGGGGCTGCAGGTGTGTGGCAGGTGTTCCGATACCTGTGGGATTCAGCAGTGGCGTTCCTCAGGGGCCGTGACTGTGGAGCGGGCTGCTCTCCAGCCCTCGGGCAAGGGGGTGCCAGGCAGGTGTGGGTGAGCCTGGAGGGGGCGATCAGGTGACTCTAGAGTTCTGGAGCAGTGCTCTCCAGGCCGGGTTCTTGCTGGCTCAGCTGTAGAGCAGGACCAAAGCTGTGAGTGGCAGGTCTTAGATCTGCCTTGGATCTGAGGTCTTCAGTCTAGACCTGGGGCAGACAGGGGTGACATACCCTCACCCCATTTAATGAAAAGAACGTATTAGAAAACAAGCACAAACATGTTATATCTCTTAGTGGGCAATTTTTCTTATGCAGAAATGAGTATATTTTCTAATGTGTACAGAAATGTTCACATAGGTGTGTTTAGTCCTGTTCAAGCCCTGTTTTTATAGGTCTCATTCCTTTGCACAATACCGTAATACTGTGGAAGAAAGTTTTTGTTTAAGGGGTGGATTGTTTGCATTGGGTCCCTGGTAAGCTCTCCTTTTTCCTATTTGCATAGTGATTCTAATTCATGGCGATGGAGTGTAGAGTTCAGAAAGAGGATTATTTCTTGATTGATTTTTTGTTCATATTTATCGGGCACTCGATATGTGTTATGAGGATGGAATGAGAGGCTGTGGTGTCGGGGAGGCAAGAGACTCACCCAGGCGGGCTGGTGGTACTAGCATTAGGCTTGTGAACATGGCCATCTGAAGGCCAAGTTTAGCAGTTGAACTCCCACGCTTTTGGAAGCCAAAGACAAGACTCATTTCTGGGAGACCTAGTTGTGCGAATGGCACTGGTCTACGGCCCAGCCCTGGGCTGGTCCCTCTTCCCTGCCAGGTTTAGGCTGGGTGGGTGCTTGGCACGTGGGTCCTCAAGGAGTGTTTGTCGCTTTCTGTTGAATTATCACTGGCAATTAAAGAGGCCTCCAAGCGTTCTTGCTAAATGGAATTTCTTAGAAAGGCATTTCTAAGTACAAGCAGAAGTCAAGTTGGGCAGAAATGATTTGCAGACCTCAGAGGCGTGAAGCATGTTCTTTTTAGCTCCTACAGGAGAATTGTTTATTCTAGAAACAAAATAATTAAAGGGTGATGTCCATCAAATGGACATTATGGTTGATTGCACTTATGTCAAAATCCCTACAAACCTGAATCTTCATTCTCAGGGTGGAGGATAGGCGAGAGAGATGATATTCTGCTGTTTTGGAGGGTAGCATTTTCTAGCCAAAACACACCACGCCCCGGCCTCTCCCGCGGGGCTTTTGCCCCACAGCTGGCTTAGAATCCAGGAGAGTCGCCGCAGTCCTTCAAGTGCAGGCAGGAGGAGCAGAGCCAGCCTGGAAGCCAGAGCCCTCTGCTCTAAGGGCGTATTTCGGTTTTGCATTCTGCTCAGAGCACCGGATGGGGCGTGTCTGCTTTTGCACAAACTGCAAAGATGAAGCGGGTCTCTGGACGGTGAGCTGTGGTCGAGGCAGCAGGGCTGTGTGATGGAGGCTTAGCAGGGAGAGCCCGGGGCTGCCGGCTGGCTGAGTCCCAGCTGTGTGACTCAGGGTGAGTGTCTTCACGGTTCTGTGCTGCAGTTTCTACACTGGAAAATGAGAACCATCAATTAAAATTACAGCGTTGTTGAGAAGAGTAACTGGATAACCCAGAAGGGTGGCGGGCATGGGGTAGTGATATCCCTGAGGGGCTGGCCGCTACTGTTAACTTTGGGGGAAGCCCTGTTCCTGCTACTCGGCAAGGCCCATTATCTGGAGACCATGGAAGGTGTCTTGAGGGATGATTAGGAAGGTTAAATGGGATGCTTTGTGGAAAGCACCTGGCTCATATAACTTCTTAACACACCGTCCCTTCCTTCTGTCAAAGCCTTCTAGAACTTAAGGAATTTCGTGTTTTTAGCAAGTTCTTCTTTGGCTCCAAGTGAGACCTTTTAGGCTGCCATTTGAGCCCATTGAATTTATTTACCAGGTTAGTTCACAGACATTCATCCACCTGGGGCCTGCTCTGTGCCTACCATGGTTTCAGTTGCTATAGGGTGGGAGGTGAGATGCATCAGACTCTGTCCCTGTCCCCAAGAAATGTCCCCTCATAGGGTTGCCAGACAAAATTCAGGGTGCCCTGTTAAATTTGAATTTCAGATACTCAACAAATACATGTTTTTAGTATGTCTCAAACACCATATGGGATATATACCCATACTAAAAAAAAGTATTGTTTATCCGAATTAAAATTTAACCAGGTATCCTGAATTTTTGTTTGCTAAATCTGACAACTCAATAGCTCCCCCTCCATGAAAATGCCAAACTTGGGGTCACTGCCTATCGGTTTGAGGAATCCCTCTGACATTATTGATACCCAGGATCTACCCTGCTCCACTGTCCCTTCCTTGGTCATGGACTCTGGGCAAGTCCTCCTCTCCCCCAGTCTCTGCCTCGGTTTCCTCTTCCGTACTGGATTATCTCTTAGTGGTCCTTTCTGGTTCCCTTTCTTTGACTTTAGAGTTGGCGGAAGACATTGGGCCAACCTGGCATTTTGGGATTGTGTAGACAAAAAAACCCAGTGGCTTGATTGTATCTTTCATTTTTCAGACTCTTGTTTTGGCTTCATGGAGACATAATCCAAGTGACTCTGACCTGCCCTTTCAGCCCCAATTCTGAGCACTTATAAGGAAAAGTCTCCTTGTAGCACAGCCCGATCCCCCAGCTGGGTCTCTAAAGGGCATGTTGAAGTCCTTTTAATTTCCAGTCCATTAAAAAATAAATCCTTGGAGGGTTTGCTTCCTACATAGCAGCACGCTTTTTGGCTTGACAGCCGTCAAACTGAAAAACATTCCATGAATTCTCCAAGTAATTTAAAAGTTGCTCGGACTGAAATATGGGGTGATGTCTGCATAGCTGAAAGGGTGCCATTTGCACCTGAGTAATTCAATTCACTTGATTTTTTTCTCACCCCAGGGAATTACTTTCCGAAGGAGAAAGAGTACATTTTCCTCAGTTATGAAATGGGTGCTCCGATCTAACTTGTGACCATTTCTAATCGGTTCTACCTTTCACTGCCCCTGTGGGAAGAGAAATCCCTTAAACCATCGCTTGTCTTTGGCAATAATTACTTGTGGATGCAAACCAAAAGTGCATTTTGGGGATGCTGTCTTTGGTGACGTATGTGTACACATATAAAATCCTTTTAGGATCTAAGCCTCTCACTCACATACGAGTTTCCTTCTCTTCAGAGATTAAAACACTGCAGCCACTATTCGTTTGGAGCAAACACAGTGCTGAGAATTCCTGTAATAGCTTTTTGGGGATTTGGAACCAGAGGTTTTCTTAGTCACCTTGCTAACGCCTTAGAAGGTACTTGGTGCCTCCCAAATGCATGCACTGAGTGCTCATTTGCTTAAATGTCTCAAGTTTCTCCTGCTGCCCTAAGTTAAGGCCCTGCCAGCTTTGTTTCTTCTCTTCTCTCTCTCTCTCCTCCCTTTCTCCTTTTTCTTTCGCTTGTCTCCTCCTTCCGTGGATTCAAACTTGTTAGTCTCAGTAAAAGGGCTTGATGTCTGCCATCAGGAAAGCTTACTTCCATTTTTCCCTCCAGAAAAATGGAACAGGTTTCTTTTAACTAGTGCAAGGCTCTCCTCTCTAAAAGGTTTTTATTATTGAGTGCCCGGGGTCCTTAGTTTCAGACATTTATCTTCTAGCTAAGCAGGAACAAAAGAGGGAGGCAGCCTTCTGCACCTTCTGTACCCCGAGTTTTCTGAGTAATCACCCAGCGGTTAAATTGAAGTGGCCACAACATCATCTTCCTTGCGTCACTTTGGGCTTGCTCGTTAATTTATGAGCTTCAACTGTCAAAATAGTTTGTGCAACGGACCCTAAAAATGGTGATGAATCATACCAGTCAAATGGGTTTTACAGGCCTCGTTTCCTTCAGAGCGGGCCTGCCTGCGTCTACAGCATGTTAGGAGGAAAGCCGCATACACAGCGGAGGTGCCCCAGATGAGTGCATGATACAAAAAAGTGCACCTCTTCGTGTAGGGCTCTAGGATGCTTAAAGTGCCGCCAGTGGTCCACTCCCTCGGCCCGCAGGGTGACAGCCAGAAGCTCTTGGGCCCGTTGGGAGGGATGTCCTTACGGTGGAGTGCCATGTTAGTTCAAGCGTACCGACTCCCATTGTTATAACTAGGTGGCGCCCAAATGGCGTCCTTCAGAGCCCTTTGGACAAGCAATGTGGGGATGAGGTATGGAAGATGGGGGGCAAAATTCAGCTCTAATGAGACAGAAATTTTTTCTTTTAATCTTTGTAATTATAGAACCTGAGTAGATACTCAGTAATTCATAAAACCTGTTTCCAGATTTGAAGTGCCTTCAGATACTGGCCTACTTTCCTAAAGCAAATTTGTCAGAGGTGGGCCACTTAAAATGTGGGGGTTTCTGTGTTCCTTCTGGATTCTAGGCCCTAGCTAGGGCCTCTTTATTAGGGAGATTTTTTTTCACCTTTTAAAAAATCACAAACACGAGTTCATTAATGAGAAACTTGAAACATATGAGAAGAAGGGAGAAGAGAAAAACCCTTCCTTTCAATCCAGAGCCAACCTCTGCTAGCGTGTGATGTATTTGCTGCCTTCTGTGCATGTGATTTTACATATTTGAGACAATCTGCCTCTACCATTTTGTTTCTTTTAAAATAACTTTCCATGTATTTTAATTGTTTTATGTTTGATCCCATTGTTGGTATGTACCCTTGTTTATGTAAGTCACTTCTTTTGTGTTGATTGTTTTTCTAGTTTATCACCGTTTGTTGTTATCAACAAGCGGCCAGGCTGAGAGGCTTTCTGAAACAGTCCCAAGCTTAATGATCTCCTGAACTGGTCACTTCCCTCCAGATATCTTCTCTCATTCCAAGAGCATCGTGAAGCTCCAGTGCCCTCTGGATATGAACTCTCACCGGGGTGCCCTTTCCTAACCTTCTCTATGCAGCTCACGAACTCTTATTCATCCTTCAAGGCCCGACTAAAGCAGTTCCCTCCTCTGTAAATTCCGGGTTCTTCCTCTCCGTGGAGTGGGCCCCACCCTTCTTTGTGTTGGCCTCCATGTTAGCCCATCAGTGAGGTCACCGAACGGTATTTCGCTGTCTCTCTGGTTTCTGTCTGTCCGTGTCATCCGTTTTGGTGATGCTGGCTACACCAGGACCACCTGGCTTGCACGGACTCTCCAGTTTTCTGAACTGTGCCTGGTGTGCTCACAGAAAAGCCAGTCATTTAGAAGGTATAGCTCAGGGGTTTGGATGACTGGGGTGAAACGACACCAAAAAAAAAAAAAAAAAAAAAAAAAAAATCCACAAAAAAAAACCCCCCTCCCAAAATAATCCCCCAACCTTTTCAAGCTCCCAGGACTCTTCCTTGATTTCTACTTCGGGTGTGAAGACATTTCCCCAAATGTCCCTGTTGTTGACAGCTGCTGTCAGAGTTCATGATGGCATTTGTACTGAAAACTCCTAATTTGATATTTCTCTAGTGAATTTAATGAGTACGAAAAAGTGTCATTTAGACCTAGTTTTCTCTTTGTGCTTTGAAAAATGAAATGCACGTAGTTATCTGTTAATGAGATAATTACCTTCCTACTTTGCTAAAGGCACCTACTAGTGATTTTTTAGCTTGTTTCACTTAATGAAAGCTTTACAAAATGGGGAGCCCAGAGCTGTTAACAGGGTTGTTGTAATAGGCTCTGAGAAAGGCAAATAAAAACCAGTTGTTCCAAACCAGTCACAGAAATAGCCTAGTGAATTGGCTGGCAGCTCAGACATAAATTTAAGTCTTGGTTGCGTTTAGAGCAAATGTAATAATAGCTGCAACCAATATTTTTAATATTACTGATCTTTCAGCAATAATTACCTAGAACTTTTAATGTCTGCAATTAGAACGCTAGCAATTCAGTGGTACAGACCAGTGGTAAACTGCACGAAATTGGATACTTGCTGTAATTGGTAATTAATCACTTTTCATTACCAGGAAGGGATGTTGTAGTTACTCTGAATAGATACATCATGCTGATTACAGGCAAACACAAACCTACATATTTGAATGTAGAGCTTTTAGGAAAATAAGCAACACATGCCAATATTCTATGGCTGAGAGGAGATTAGTCCACCCAATTAAAATGATGAAGAAGGGGCTGTGTCTATTTTGACAAGAACCCATCAACCCCAAAGAGGTCCCCTTTTCCTAAGGGTCTCGATCGCATTTCCATTCACTTCTGCGGGGTAGTTTAAATTCCCGTCCTTTATGCAGATTTCGAAATGGTTCCAAATAAATATTTATATGTGTGTATCTCCCTGGGTCAGCTGGCAGGGTCATAGAGCTCCATCTCCCGTCTCTGTCTGCCTAACCGGCATGGCCACAGCCCCTACCCGGACCTTTCTCTCAAGCCTGGGTCTCTCCCAGGATGTCCACCCACATCATGTCCCTGCTGCCACCTTCATCCCTTCGGCGGGGGCCCTGTACTATGAGTGGGTCCATCATTTTGCCGGACTTGAGACTTCAGCAGTTTTTCCGATCTTCCCCCACCACCTTGCCCCAAACCTCCCTCATCCGTCACGGGGCCCTGTCACTCCTCCCTTCACAGCCTTTCCTGCCTTTGCAGCACCCCCCAACCCTCCACCCCCTGCTTCTTCTCACCACAGCTGCTCATCCCCGGGGCTCCCTGTTCTCGTCACGATTGCATCCCAGGAAAATGCAGCCTGTGGAAAAGGGCCTGAGAATGCTCTGGGTTCTCAAGGTTCTTCTTTAGACAGTGAAGGAGGAATGAGGTCTTGACTGCTTGCTTTCATGAATGTTGTTGTCCCTGATATGCGTACTCTCTCCTAGCCCAAGTTGCCTGTGACCTGCCCACAATATCATTCCAAAATTGGGTCATGGTGGAGAAATGGGTCCTATGTAAGTAAATAGGCTACTTAGAGGCAAAGCGGCGTGTGTAGAAGCCAACCAAAGCCACAGGCCCCACCCCTCTCACGTGGAACCCTGTGGCTCTCTGGAGCCTCTTACCTGTTCTTCCAGCATCAGGAGACTTCAGAGGTGTCTTTGAGCCAAGGCAGTCCCAGTGCTGCTCCAGCTGCCAGGTCCCACACACCTGGGACCGTAGGGCTGGCCTTGGGTTGGATGCCGAGGATTCTCTGCCTTTCTCGTCGTGGTAGAAAGACCATTCCTCATGGGCACGTGAACAGAAGGAGGGGAGGTCTGGACTTAGCCTGCCCTTGACCTAAGTGGTGGGCACCTCACCGTTTCTGCCCTGGTGGCTAGTTGCCTTCAGTGACAGGTCCATCCAAGGCACACTGGCACCAGATTAATACACGGATTGAGATTTAAAAAAAATTATGCGTGAAATGAATAGCCGTCCTGATAAAGCACCAACTTCTTTTTTTTTTTTTTTTTTAAGATTTTATTTGTTTATTTGACAGAGAGAGACACAGCGAGAAAGGGAACACAAGCAGGGGGAGTGGGAGAGAGAGAAGCAGGCTTCCCGCGGAGCAGGGAGCCCGATGTGGGGCTCGATCCCAGGACCCTGGGATCATGACCTGAGCTGAAGGCAGACGCTTAATGACTGAGCCACAAAGGCGCCCCAAGCACCAACTTCTTATTCTGTTTCCTCCTCAAATGACCCATGACGTGGAGCTTCTTTAGCCAGATTTCATTTTGTTCCCTATTCCACCATCACCAGCACCCCTGAATTGGTTCCTCACCCAAGAGCACCATGTCAGCCGCGGTCTCTCTCTTCTGCCTTTGTCACAGAGCTGAGTAATGATGTGACAACATGTGATTGGGCGATTGATGTCAAATGTTAGCAGCAACATTCATTTTCCCCTGAAATGGACAAAGAAGAGTATTAGTCATTTAGAAATTTCATCTAGAAGCTACACCTCACGAGGGATATTCCAAAATTGAATTGGTCTGAAATTTAAAGTGGCTTTTAAGCTCCTCTCCTCTGATTGCTCCTCAGGTCACTCAGAGTTGTAAAAGGCCGAGGGAGCAAGTTAGCGATGGGAACTGCAAATGTCATTTGTTAGCTCCCTGGCTCCTCTGCAGAACCCCATTTCTCCAGTGACAGGGGCTCTGAGACGTAGTGTCACATGAACAAAAATCTGTGGGCTTTGGAGACGGGCAGGTCTGGACTCCAGGCTCGCCTCTACCACTTAGTGCTTACTCCATGAGCCTCAGTTTCCCCGTCTGTGAAATGGGGTTGATAATACTGATTATTATCAGCATCATTTTGCAGATAAGAAATGAATAAGGTGAATAAGGGGTCCAAGTTAGAGAGGGAGTGCGGGGTAGAGCGCAGCCCTCTCTGGGGCCATTGATTCCCTAGCTCCTGCTCTCAGCCTTGTTCTGCCCTCCAGCCTCCCCAGGAGGGCCCTGGGCTTTTCATACACTCTGCAGCTGGCTGTGGTCCCTCCGGCAACAACCGACTGATGTGTGTCTGTGCCGGACTCGGGTTCAGAGACAGGGTTCTCCTACTATCCCCCAGAGGTCTTTCCAGTAGAAGCCAACATGGCCCTGGATGATGAGAGCTTAAAATTCCTGCTCTCTGCAATCAGCATGTTTCAAGACAAAGAAATATGTAGCAGGCTGTGCTAGTTATTTAACATCTGGGAAGGCTCTTGCTCACTCTGAGCCCTCTGTGTGCTCCGAAGGTACTGATCTCATCGTTAGAAATGGCTTCCACCTACGGTTCTGATTCATGGCCTGGTTAGGATTGTGATTCATAGCCTGCTAAGAAGCCGGCGGCAGGTAGGTATGTTACCTAGAAGCTGTGCCTACGAATAAGACCACCGACGTGATGCAGCCAGATACGCTAATGAGCTCAATGCCGCCTTCCGTTAAGAGGTCCAAACCTCATTTGCAAGTGAATGTTAATAAGGAGGAAAAGCTTGGTGCAGGCTGGACCAGAATTCAATGGCGTGACTAGTTCTTCCTCGGTTAAGTAAGATAATTTGTTCAATTTGTTTTATGTCAGTAAGTGAAGAACCCTTTACTCACTTTGATTCATGGAAGGAGGTTAGACAATGGTACAGTAGAAAGGAAATTAACATTTAACCTGCCTGCCTGGGTTTTCTAACGGATGTCTCAATATGACTGTGGTGGTGTGTGTAAATTCTCCTGATAAACCAGAATGAAACAGCAGCTGTTAAATCCCAAAGAAAACCTGGATGGCAGATCCTGTAATCCAAAGCGAGACCAGTGGATGTTGGATCAGGAACTGAAAGACCCGGATCCTCATCTCATCAATCATCTGCCACGTGACTTTGAGCTGCCAGCTCCCGCAGCCTCAGTTCTTGCATCTGTAAAATGGTGGTAGTGATGCCAACTGCAAAAGGATGCTGTGAATTTATAAAGTACAACAGCATCCTGTCAATTAATTGATCTAACAACTGTGTGTCCACTAGGTGCCAGGTGTTGTGACCGTTGCCAGAAACATAGGGGTGAACAGAATTGTCAGGGCCCCTGGCTTAAGGGAGATTACAGTCTGATGAGGGATCCTTTAAAATTTTTTATTATGAAAATGTTTAAACCTTCACGGAAGGGGGCAGAATATTATAATGAACTACCCATCACTCAGATTCAAGCATTAATGAGATTTTCCCACGTTTGCTTTGCCTCTCCCCCACATTTTTTGCTGGATTGGTTTTTTTTAATTTTTAAAATTCTAAAAATTTTTAAAAAAATGTTTAAAAAGCTTTTATTTGAGAGAGAGAGAGAGAGAGCATGAGTGGGGGTTGGGGGGGGCAGGCAAAGGGAGAGGGAGAAGTTGACTCTTCACCAAGTAGGGAACCTGATGCGGGGCCGATCCCAGGACCCTGAGATCATGATCTAAGCAGAAGGCAGATGTTTAACTGACTGAGCCACCCAAGCTCCTCTGCTGGATTGTTTTAAAACAAGTCACAGACATTCTGTTTGTTTTTAGTTGCTACATAACTAATTACCATAGATGTAGCTGCTGAAACAACACACATTTGTTATCTCACCATTGCTGTGGTTCAGGACCTTGGGCACAGTTTAGCTGGATCCTCTGCTCAGGTTTCAGAGAGTGGCAATCCAGATGTTGATCAGGACTGAGGTCTCATCTAAGCTCACATGGTTGTTGGCAGAATTCACTTCCTTGTGGTTGTAGGACTGAGGTCCTCAGCTGCTAAGGCCACCCTCTCCATAGGCAGCTGACAACATGGCTATTTACTTCTCCTTTGAGGCCAGCAGGGAAATCTCACTGACGTTTTACCCTCTTCTAGGGGCTCACCTGATTAGGTCAGGCCCACCCAGGGTAATTCCCTTTTTGATTCACTTGAAGTCAACTGATTAGTAACCTGTCATGGGAATGCTATCCCATCATAGTCACAGGTCTCATCCCCGGTCAGGGGGAGGGGATTATTCAGAGTGGGTACACCAGGGAGTATGAATCTTGGGAGCCATTGTAGCATTTTGCCTACCATGGACATTTTATTCCTACCATCTTAAATATGCATTTCTACAAATTATGGGCATATTCATGAATAACTACAATTTCATGTTAATATTTGGTCGGGATTGTTATGTTAGCTTAGGATATATCAGTCAGCTTAGGATAGGTCATAACAAATGACCTTCAAATCCCAGTGGCTTCTAACCACAAAGGTTTCTTTTTTGGCTCATGTTCCACACCCCACATGGATTGGCTTCACTCTTTACCCTCAGACCCAGGTTGAAGAAAGAGCCCATTTCTTGGGAAAGAGATGGAGGAACACACAAAGGCTTTTCAAACTTCAGCTGGGGAGTTACCATGTTGTTCTTTCTCACCTCTTGTTTTTTCATCCTGCTCTCAGGGGCCCGGGAAGCCCAGTCTTTCCTCAGGGAGGGGCCTGATAGAAAGGGTCAGCCTCAGGAGGCTAGGTGTATAGTTTTAAGCAAATGATAGAATACTCCAGTTATCTTTTATTCTAGAATACTCTCGTCCACCTACCTTTTTCCACAAGCCATTGACTTGTTAGAGAAATTGATCAGTTGGTCCATAGAATGTTCTACATTCTGGTTTTGTCTGCTTTCTTGTGATGTCATTCACTCGTGCCTTTATGCCCTATATTTTCTATAAGCTAGGTTTAGCTCTAATTAATTTATTTTGGGTGGTATTTGGTTCTTCATATTTTATGTCAAAAAGCGTGTGATGTTTGGTGAGAAAATCTTTCGAAAACTTCATATTTTAAAGGTGTGAGATTCTTACTCTTATCTTCTTATATCCATTTATCAGACATTTATCAGTGATTAGGTCCTGTACCAAGCCTGGAGATATGACAAGGAAAGTAAGAAAAAGTCCCTGTCTCAAGGATCTCATGGTTCAGTTGGAAGGGACAGATTTCAAGTGCAATGAGAGTAATTGTGTAAGAAAAAGAAATAAAAGGTATCCAAATAGGAAAAGAAGGAGTAAAAAATGATAAGGAATCCACAAAATTGTCTTTATGTATACCAGCAATGAATAATCCAAAAATGAAATTAAGAAAATAAGTCCATCTACTTATAGCATCAAAAATTGTAAAATTCTTAGGAATAAATATAACAAAAAAATTGTAAGTCATGTATATTGAAAACTACAAATATCTTTGTCAGAAATTAAAGAAGACTTAAATAAATGGAAGGACATCTGGGTTCATGGGTCACAAGACTTACCGTTGTTAAAATGGTAATACTCTCTAAATTGACCTATAGATAAAACATAATCTAAATCAAAATCCCAGCTGGCTTTTTTTGCAGAATTTGACACCCTGATCTGAAAATTCATATGGAATTGCAAGAGACCCAGGATAGCTAAAACAGTCCTGAAAAAAAGAGAAAAAAAATCTAAGGACTCATACTTCATGACTTCAAAATTTACTATAAAGCAGTAGTATTCAAGAGAGTAAGGTGCTGGCATAATCATAGACATATAGATAAATGAACTAGAATTGAGAATCCAGAAATAAACTCATACATTCATCGTTAATTAACTTTTGACAAGAGTGCCAAGACCATTCCATAGGGCAAGAAGTCTTTTTAACAAATGGTGCTGGGACAACTGGATAAATACATGCAAGTGAATGAAGTTGGATTCCTACCTCACGCCATATACAGAGTTAACTTAAAATGGATGAAAGGCCTAAATGTAAGAGATAAAACTATAAAACTCTTAGGAGAAAACATAGGTACAAGTATTTGTGACTTTGGACTAAGCAACGGTTTCTTCCTTTTTTTAAAAAAGATTTTATTTGAGAGAGAAAGAGAATGAGTTGGGGGAGGGGCAGAGGGAGAAGCAGGCTCCCCGCTGAGTGGGGAGCCAGACGTGGGACTTGATCTGAGGCCCCTAGGATCATGACATGAGCCAAAGGCAGACGCTTAACTGACAGAGCCACCCAGGCACCCAAGTGATGGTTTCTTAGATATGAAACCCAAAGCCCTAAGCAATCCAAGAAAAAATTAATTGGACCCCATCAAAATCAGAAACTTTTGTGCTTCAAAGGACCCTGTTAAAAAAGGGAAAATACAACCCATAGAATGGGAAAAGATACTTGCAAATTGTATGTCTGATAAGGGCGTAGCATCCAGAATATATAAAGGACTCCTACAACTCAGCAACAAAAATCCAAACAACCTGATTAAAAAATGGGCGAAGAACTTGAACAGATATTTCCCCAAAAGGAGATAGACATATGGCCAGCAAGCACATGGGAAAATGTTCAACCTCACTAATCATTAGAGAAATTCAAACCCAAACCACAATGAGATATCACCTCACCCCTATTAGAATGGCTACTATAAGAAAAACCCCAGAAAACAACAAGTGTTGACAAGGATATGGACAAACTGGAAGTCGTGTACACTGTTGGGTGAGAATATAAGATGATGCAACTGCTTTGGAAAACAGTTTGACAGTGTCTCAAATGTTAAACATAGAGCTACCCTATGATCCAGCAGTTCCCCCTGAGGTACATACCCAAGAGAACTGAAAGCATACATCCACATAAAAATGTGTTCATGGGCGGTCATAGCAACATTATTCATAATGGCCAAAAAGTGGAAACAACTCACATATCCATCAACTGACAAATGGATAAACAAAATACGGTATATCCATACAATGGATGGTTCTTTGGCAATAAGAAGGAATGAGCAAACTGCCACATGCTACAGTGTAGATGAACCTTGAAAACATGATGCTAAGTAAAAGAAGTTAGTTACAAAAAGCCACATAATGTATGATTCCATTTATATGAACTGTCCAGCAAATCCATAAAGATAGAAAGTAGATTTGCGGTTGCCAGGTGCTGGTGGGAGAAGAGTGGGGGGTGACTGCTAATGGGTGCAAGGTTTCTTTTCAGGGTGAGGAAAATCTTTGGGAATTAGTAATAATTGTTATACAACTTTGGGAAAATAGGTGGCTGCCAAGTGGCAATTCAATCCACAAGGGACAGGGACTGACTCTGCCTGGAGGTCCGGGGCGGGAGGGGGGGCGGTGTGTCAAATAGAGGCAACCCTAGAGGAGACCCACCAAAGATGGGGAGGAGTTCAGGGCGCCAGGCAGCAGAGACAGGCTACAAGATCCTGACCAATGAATGTATTCACTAAGCACTTGGGCTCTGCAGAGTTGCATGATCAGGAGCTGTGGGGGGCCGGAGCTGCATGGTCAGCCCGGAGGCCCCCATTCCCTCTTGAACCAGAGCAACTCTGCAAGCAACTGTGAAACAGAGGGGACCTCTAGGTAAGACTGTTGGCACAAGGAATTCTGTGATGGAAAACAGCCTGGAGTGAACAATCCTCAGTGTTGTTACTTGCCTCATTAGCATATTACTGAATCCACATTTAATAATGAGGAAGATGATGACATTGGCAATGACCATCCTCCACAATTACAGCCGCCATTCAGGGGGCACTGAATCTGTGTCGAGCCCCACTCGAGGCATGTTATAGTCACCATCTCATTTACTTTTCACAAAAACCCTGATGCAGTGAGTGGTCTTATCCTCACTTTGCTGATGGGGAGGCAGGCTCACAGAGCTATCTTGACCAAGTTCGCACAGTTGGGGTGTTGATCTGGGAGGTGAGCTCAGACCTCATCGTCTTCCGCCCTTGCTCTTGAACAGTGCTTTACAGGATGCAAAGCCATTCACAAGCTCTACCTCTGTTGATAACAGCAGCAGCCCTGTGAAAGAGACCCGCATTGTTATTCCCATTCTACTGTTGAAAGGTTGAGGCTCTTCCTTAGTCCAGGCTGCAGAAGGCTGAAGTGGAAGGGATGCCCCGGGTGATGGTGAATTTGCCCACCAGCTGCAGAGGAGCCCACCAGAGCTTGGAGGTTTGGCCAGTGCTCAGTGTGGTCACCCCTCCCCGGCCGTCCTTCTCAGTATACACGAGATGCTCAAACTATGATGTTTTATTCTAATGACAAAGGGTATAACAAGCACAGGAAATGGCCTGGCATTAATCTCCACTCCATCTTGTGGCAGTGACTGCAATGAAAATGAGAAATAGTTTAAGCTTAACCCATTCTCATTACAATCATAATTACATTTTGTGGTCATTCTTAGTTTCTAGCAGAACCCAACTGCTCTTCATGTCAATTTGAAAGATACAGACAGCCCTTAATTTTTCTCCAGCATTCATCTGCCCAGCCATCTGCTGAGGACTGATCTTTGGGAAGCTGAAAATTAGGCTTAAGGAACTTATCTGTTTTATGTTTTAAATGGTTTGGCACGGACCTGCTAAACATCTGGATAAATGCAATTTACATGCATGTGCCTCAAAAACATTAAATTGGGCAACTGATTTATCTTTCTAATAATATGTTTAATAGAATACCCAAGTTTGGGCTCTGATGATGCAGCTGATGACACTGACAGCTAACCAGGAAGCATGCTGGGTGGCAGGAAGGGAGGAGCTGGGGTCCAAAGGACAATCTCCCCAGTTCTTAGGCTATCACTGGGGTACTGAGTGGGTATGTCCCTACATACATAATGCACCAGTGGTATTCTCTAGAATAACTACACGGTACGCAGGTCTGTGGCATTCTTTTGTGGCTGTTACATAATGGTTCTTTCATTCTTTTTGTGCATATTAATTGAGTACCTGTGATGTGCTAGGTGTTGGCCAGGAGCTGGGACACAAAGACTAATGAAGCTGAGACCCTGCTTTCAGGGGGCTACTTTCTGGTGGTTAATTGGAGAGTACAACACAGCACAGAAAGCTATGGATGGGGTGCAGAGGAGAACTCAACCCCCTATCAAGCTCCTGGGGTAGAGGGTGGATAGGGATGGCTGGGCAGTAGCCCGACTTGGCCTCAACTGGTTATGGGACAGTGGATAAATTACCTGGCATCTCTGGGCCTCAGCATTTTTTGTCTTTATAGATTTCTACTTGGGGTGTTGAGAATGAAAGTGGATAATGTGGATGAAATGCTTAGCAGAGGGCCTGGTGTCTATGAAGCACTCACTAAGTAGTGGGCAGGGCTTTACTAGGAGCATCACAAGAAGTACATTCCAGGGTGAGGGCTCAGCCAGTGCTTAGACCCAGCACTTTGAGAGAACACTTAAGCACAGCTGGGCCCTGGAGAGGGAAGCGGCAGTAGAGGCCATATCCTGGAGTGTCCTGTGTGCCAGGCTAAGGAAACTCGATGTTGTCCCAAAGCCATGTAGCCAGGGAGACAGGAGAGATGATCAGATTTGCACTTTTGAAACATTATTCTGGCTACAGAGTGGAGAATAAATCCCCCAAACCGGGAGCAAGACTAGGAGCAGGGAGGTTATGGCAACAATCCCAAAGGAAATCTTGGTGATGGTGTGTTTTAATGGATTTCATTTTAGCGTGCGTGATATTTTGCACAGTTGTGCTTAAGTGAGCTTTTGGAGAATGTGGATTCTTGACTGGATGATTTCAGAATGTTTCCCATTGGAACCTTCTGCCCAGCCTAGTGGATGGAGCCGGGTTGCATTTTTTTACTGCAAGTGTCCCCTGAGGGCAAGGAGTAGAGCATGTTACCATAGAGCTTGGGCTTTGAGGGCTGAGGTCTGGCTTACTTTCAGAGTCCTGGGGTGTGGAGGTCCCTCCTTCCTCCTGTGCAGAACACTCATCCTTGTCCAGTCACCAGGAACTTCAGATATGTGCAGTGAAGTGTTGGGGTAGGGGCGAGGCTTATGGACCTGTTCTTACTAGCTGTGTGATCAAACCCTGGCTTGATTTCTCCGGGTCACCTTTCCTCATCTCTAAGTGAGACAACAGGAAACAGAAGAGCCTGTGGGACGTGCTTCTGGAGGGGTGGGTTTCACGGTCACGTCAACTGGTATCTCTTTCTGACGCTTGGACTTGTTTTCTCCAATGTGTCAGCATCCAGCAAGTCAACATATATTTACATATTAACCTGCCATGCTGCTGCATGCAGTATTCCATTGTGGTTTTGACTGGTTTGGAAATGTAATGGTAGGCCTCATAACACTGTTTAAAAATAAATTCACAGATACAGACACGGCCGTTGGCAAAGGAAATCAGGATAGTAGATGAGCACTGAAAGGGAAAACACTGTGATAAAATTGGAAAAGTAAATTAGTCTTTTACAGCCAGGAAATGAGACCAGCCCTAATTGATGCAGCGATCCTTGCACGAACCCTCAGTCGCACATGGAGGCCTGCCCTTTCTGGTACAGCTGTCTCTTCCCCGAGTCCTGAGTCATCCTCAGCTGGCTCTGAGCTGCAGCCTTGGGTTTGGCAGCTCATAATAGGCAGTGGAATTAGATCTGACCTTTACAATTGTGGCTTTTTTTTTTTTTAATTATTAAATTTAAAAATGGTTAAATCTCAAATGAGCTGAAATCTTTTGTACGAAGAACCGTCTATCATTGCTTTTGTCCATAAAATATATTTAACCTCAACCACGTAATTAACGCCAGTGAATCCACCAGGCCAGTTGGGTTTATTATGTGAGCAGAGAGCTCAGCCGATCTCATTTGAAAAGGACAGTGACGGTTCCCTCGCAGGCATTTTCTTGAGTTGCTTGGCAAAAGCTATAGGCAGAAAGTTGAATCTTATCTGGAATAGCTTCCACTTTGCCGCCTCCTGTTCCCTCCAAATCCAGATTGAGCAGAAAATGCTTCACAGTTAGAGAGAAATGCCTGACAAAGGATAGCCAGGCTGACAGCATGTTCTGGGGGGAGAATATGCGTCAGGGGCAGGGATTCAGAGGACCCAAGTCCCACCATGAAGCCCTTAAGCTGAGGCCCAGCCTTAGACACCCAGCAGCAGTTTCCAAGCAGAGCGAAGAGGTCTGCAGAAATCCAGTAGCATTGACAAAGGAGATTTGAAACATGGTTCCGGGAATCCAGGCTTCCCCAGTGAAGCTGAAAGAGCATTGGTTCGAGAGTCCAAAAGACTTGAATTAGGATTTATACCTTTGCTGCTTTTCGGTGTGTGCATTTGGCAAGTCATTAAACCCTTCTGATCTTCCATTTTTAAATTTACAAATAAAGGTAAAATAAGTCTCTACTCTGTAGAGTAATTGTGGTTTAAATGAGATAATATATGTCAGATTCTTAGCATGTTGCTTGGCATGTAGAAATCAGCTACTGTTCTTTTCCTTTTCTTCCTCCTCCTCCTTTTCCCTCCCAGAAAATAGGTCTGCCAAACTGAAAATAACCAAATAAGACTGTGTGCGTGAAGGGGGAGAGAACAAGAGTCATCTAGCAACAAGGGTTATTAGAAAGCTACAGTCATTGTGATAGTGTGGTCCTGGCCCAATAACAGAGGACACTTTGATGAAACGGTATAGAGCCCAGAAACTGACCTAGGTATACATGGCACTGCAGACCATGGGGGTAGCATGGGCTGCTCAGTAAAAAGTGCTGGGAACACTGGTTAACCAGGTGGGAGAAATCGAATGGGATCCCTACCTCACACCATATGCAAAAATCAGTCCCAGATAGATTACATACAAAAGGCAAAACTTGAATATTTTAAAAAGGAAATCGAGGAGACTACTTTAAAACTTCAGGGTAGGATGGGGTTTCTTAAGCAAAACCCAAAATGTTGGTGAGTTAGACCACATTCAAATTCAGAACTTGTTTCACCAAAAACTTAGATGAGATATAATAAAAGATTAATATATGGAATATAGACAGATGGAAAATAATCAGTAAGGAAAAAAAACCCCAATAGAAACATGGGTGAAAGACATGAGTGGACCTTTTATGGAAGAATAAATAGGATTGGCCAGTTGACATATGAAAAGATGCTCAACCTCATTTGTAATTAGGAAAATCCAAATTAAAGCCACAAAGGAACTCTGTGAGGTGATGGATGTGTTAACCTTATTGTGGTAATCATTCCACAATGTATACATAAATCACCACATTGTACACCTTAAACTTATACAATCTCAATAAATCTGGGGGAAAAAAGCTTTATCAAACCACCAATAACCTTCTACAACTAATCCTACTTGTTCCACACAGGCGGTCACTGAAGTTTTTTTTCTTTTTTGATTTTTTTTTCCCTAAGTATTACTCATCACCCTAAAATAATAAAGATATAAGTATATTTAAGCATCCACACACATACACAAAAGCCCCACAAAGGTCTAGCACTTTATACTTGCCAGCCAGGTTGGCCGAAGTTAAGAAGTCTGACAGTGTCACCCATGGGTGAAGATGTGGAGACTGGGAACTCATATATGTTGCTGGTGAGAGAGGACATTGGAAAAGCACTTGGAAAACATGTTGGTATGGTCTTGTAAAGCTGAGCGCATGCATCCCCACAATTCTGCTCTTTGGTGGGTACCTCAGAGAGACTCATGTTAATACGTAGCAGGGCACATGCTGTGAGGACTTTCATAGCAGCACCATGGGTAAAAGCAAAAACGCTGGAAACCACCCTAACGTCCATTGATAAGAGAATGGTTGAGCATACTAGGGAGCATTATGCACACGTGAAAATGGATGCAGCCCAGCTCCCCACAGACACCTGTATGAATCTCAGGAATAGAACGCTGAGCGAGAAAAGCAAACTGTGTAAGACCATATAAAATAAAATGCCATTTTCTTTATTTTTTTTTAAGGTTTTATTTGTTTATTAGAGAGAGAGAGAGAGAGAGAGAGAGAGACACAATGGGGGTCTCTTGGGAATCTCTCTTCCCACCTAATGTGTGATATTCATGTTGTACAGTGTTTGCTGTTACTAAACTCTTTAGTATTAAAAAATAAAGCTGCTGTGGTAGGGGGGTGTCTGTGAGCTTCCACCTCAAGGCAGTTTACCTGGCTGTAGGGCTGGGGAGCTATAGGAGGGAATGACAGGGACATTCTATTTTCTATAGGTATGGAGCCGCAGTGGTTTTGAGGACAAAGACAGCAGCAGTGTCTAGTTAGTCTTTTGAAATATCCATAGTTCTAGAGAATTTCCTTTTTTAAAGATTTTATTTATTTACTTGAGAGAGAAAGAGCAAGCGAGAGAGAGAGAGAGAGTAAGAACACGAGCAGGGGAGAAGGGCAGAGGGAGAAGCAGACTCCCCGCTGAGCAGGGAGCCCGACGCGGGGCTGGGATCCCAGGACCCCGGGATCATGACCTGAGCTAAAGGCAGACGCTTAATGACTAAGCCACCCAGGTGCCCCAGTTCTAGAGAATTTTCAATGAAGTAAAATAAGACAATGAAAATGTAGAGTATTCTTTCAATTTTAGGGCAATTTTAGAGTGAAGGCTATTCGCTCCGGGAAATGAGGATCAGGCCCCAGTAGGGAGAGATGACATGACTTGGCTCCCAACCCTCTGAGACCTTTCCTTCTGGGTGTGTTAAAAATGCCCTGCTCTTTGGTATAATGGACCTGAAGAACTGTGGCTAGTCCATTGTTTCAACTGAATGTGGATTAACATCCCTGAAAGATGCCCCGACCGACTGATAGGAACGCCTCTCACCGACCCAGTGTGACATGGCAATGACCGTGAAGAGGTGGGTCAGTGAAAACATTTGGAATTTGACGTGCTGTTTTTTTTTATTTGTTTATCCAGAAAAATCTCTGTTTGGGTTCTGTTTCTGGTCATTTAGCAAAGGTCCCGGTTTGCTCTATTGTCTTATGTGACAGAAGACATAGAGGGGCCACATGACCAGCAGAAGGCTCATCTGCTGGGAGCCTTGGGTTTCTGCTTATGCCACACTGTTGAAACCGTGTGACTTTTTAAAATGCCATCGTAATGAAATCAGCAACATCGACGAGCTGGAGGAGCTTACTGTCAGAAATCTGAATTTGATCTGTACCAGGATTTTGTGTCTCACTGTGAAGTTAAAGCAGGATTCTGCTCCCGCCCTCTGTCATTTTCCTGTCAGCTTCCATATTTAAGTTTGGTTAAAAATGTCTGCCCCAAATTGATCTGAGCAGGGCTCAAGGAATGAAGACAGTTTCTGGCTTACAGCAGCTATACTTTAATTGCAAAACCTAATTTGATAATGCATGGTTTCTCTGTGCTTTACAAAGAGATTTTTAAATGTGTGTAACATTAGAATATAGAAAGCCTTGGCCAGTCCCCTCACCGCCCGCCCCCTAAAATACTTAACATTTTCCCAGTGCTTAAAGTATGGACAAGGTAACAGTGAACATTGGGCTCCTACATAGCTTATGGGCTTTATGTATGTTGGGAGCAATAAAGTCATGTCTGTTATTACCACATTAGATAAAAGAAGCATCTCGGATCATAACGTATGAAGATCTCTTTTGCAGTGACTGGCCAAGCCGCGGGCAAGACCTACTTTTCTTTCCCTTCATGGTCTGCCTGAGAGGTGGGAGGATGGGCAGAACAGCCTGGGAAACCGGTGGGTCTTCACAGCCAACTAGGCTACCAAAATGATTGTCTTTTTCTCTCCGAGCCTTACTGACCTGTGGCTGATGAGATTTGTGCTTCGATTAGTTGTAGAACATAAATTAGCTAATCAATGGCAATGGATTCCCATTATTTCTCATCCATGAGTTCCTGCTGCAGTGATCTGTATTGAATATTCAAATCGATGTCGAATACTCCAGATGCTTCGGTTAATGTGGCCCGCTGGAATCCGGAGGCCTCTGCGGCCTCGCCGGAGAGGGCCAGGCCGGGCCCCACTAACACACTGGCCTCTCCCGGCTTCTGGAGCTCGACAGATCGCCTCGTTGTCCCTTACACGGTTCAGGAGAAAGTTGTGTGTAAAAGGCAAGAGAGACCCCAGGGAGAGCACATAGTCTGAGGTGGCCTCTTTGCTGAAAAGGAACGGGGCTGAATGGACATCAAAAAGTAGGCGAGCTGATCTCAGGTTTTGGACATGCAAACTTTGCAAAGAGTGGGTCTCGGGTCCGCGTCTTCACTTTTCCCTACCAGGAAGCATGTCTCTGCACGTTGCTTGGTTGTCTCGTCTGTACAATTACCCGGCATCTTGGCATAAAATGTGGAAATTTGTACAGTCTTTAAGGCATCTGTGGGCTTTATGGTAGAAGTTCTGTTAGTACTGAAGCCACAGAAAATTAAATGTTCCCCAAAGAACTTCCAGATGTGCTTTATTCTAATGGGGTCATTATGCAGTAAATTAAAAGGCAGGGTAAATGGAACTGTAAAATTTAAATTACTCTAAAACCACATCTCTTTGCTTTGAGCATTCATTTGTGGGGTTGCATTTGCAATAAATGTGAATTAGGCAGCTGCAATAACTGTTAATCATATATTTATAAAATAGTAATGAGGAAATGAATAGCAGAGTAAGACAGCTGCACATTTCTCTAATAGTGTGTCAACTGTGAACATAATAAGATGTGGAACATTGTTTGGTGCTGGGCTGATAATACAGCTGAGTGTAAGAGATCGCTTCAGCCTCTTAACTTTACATGAAATTATACATAAAATCCATAAAAGCCCATAAGAATGCATTATGCCTCTGAATTGTATTCAATATTTTTCTTTGCTTTGATTTTCTGAAATGAGCTCTACTTTCACCAAAGCCATCTTCCAGGCATCAGTGAAGCTTTTGTTTCAGGCGGTGTCGGGCTTCGAAGATTGCAAGTGGATTTAAAGGAACCAGGGCCAGTGCAGGCGAGAAGTTAATGGTGGGGCTTTGTTTTGCTCTCTCAGAGTTGCTGTGCATTGCTGGAGGCACGCCTTGGCCTGGGGGAGGATGGGGGGAGGGGTGTACAGGCCTTCCCAGGGGGCCCCCTGAAGTCAGGGTTGTGGCAAGAGGGCACTCCCAGTCCACCAGAGACCTCGGGCTGCAGGTGACTTTCAACCACTGTCCAGACAAGCATCTCCTTTGGGGCCCGGGCTGGGGGCTTGCTGAGGTCTAGAAAAGGCGGTGAGCATCCTACGGACTGGTGTTTGGGAAGTGGCTCTCCTGGTGGGTGGGGGGATGGATGGCTGTTACTTGGAAGCCTCCATGACCTGGGGTTTGGACAAACCCCTTTGTAGTGACCATCTGGAAACTGGGGCTTTGAGAGAGATTTCTCCCTCAGTGCAAAGAAGCAGGGAAAGGGACAGCACCTTTGAGTGCTCATGTGGAGAGCTGGTCCTGGAGTTCCTCCATAACATGGCTAGAATAAAGCAGGAGCTCCTCATAGAACATTCAGGGCTCTGCATGGGCTGGCCCAACCGAATCTCTCCCTTCCCCACATTGAACACCCACAAGGCCCCAGAGATGCCACGCTCTTGTGTTTGGTGGCTTTGCATATGCTGTTCCTTGGTCTGGAATCCTCTTCCCTGCTTGGCACCCTCCAGTTGTACCCAGATTTTCCCCTCATGAAGCCTTCCCAGACGCTTGAGCACCTTTCTCTTCTTCCCTGGTACTGTACTATGTGCCCATCTCCATTAAAACAGCAATCATCCTGCACCTTGGGGAATTGTAACTTGGGGTCAGTGTTCCCCTCTGACTGAGGACTCTGTGATTGTACCCTGAGGTTTGGTGCTCGATACATCTCATTTTGGAGAACGAGTGCAGAATATAGTTACTGGGGATTGCTATAGGTTTAGAGAAAATGGCCTAGAAGGGTCCAACTTGAACTCTGTTGGTGTTTCAGGAACTAGGGTGGGTTCCCCTTTTCTAAGGGCAACTCCCAGCTCTTGGGATGAAAGGAGGCTGTCTGCGAGGGCTGAAGGAGCAATTGAAATGGATAGAGTGCCCCTGAGATGTTCAATGTGGGATGTTTCAAAATAGAATGTCAAGAGTCCATAACCACTCTCTCCATCACGCAGGACTTCTGTAGGCCCTCATTGAATATAGGGTATTGGAAGGAACTGGAGCCCACCATTCCCCCTGGGAGGGAGGGAGGGAGAGAGAGAGAGAAAAGAGGAGGAGGAGGTGGGGAGGAGGGGGAGGAGAGGGAAGGAGATTATTAGACACACACACACTGAACATTCTGTAATCTCCTCCTAAGCCATATTTCCCAGTATTTCAGTATTGCATTTTTTTAACCAACCTTTTTTTTGGGTTACAAATATATAATATGGTCATTATTACAGAAAACATGGAAAATAGATATGCACAAAGAAGAAAATAAACGTCACCCACAACCTCCCTACCTGGAGATAATTCCTGTTAACATTCGACGCACTTTCTTCCAGTCTTTGTTTTATTTGCATTCATATCCATGGGTCCAAATGCAATCATACTGTGCATAACATTTGAAATTGCTTTTATGTGATACAGTGTGATTATTTTTCCTACCATTAGATATTCTTCTACTGCACAATACGTCATTCAACATGACTTCATACAATGTACAACACGAGGAATCCCATAATTTATGTAATAACCATTCTCTTTTATTTAAAAATTCCATAGCTTACTTAATCATTCTCTGCATGTGTAACCATTCTCAAATTGTTTATTTAGCATCCTTCATTTGTTGAATATTTATGAACATTTTTTGCTCTTTTTAAATAACGTCATTAAAATCCTCAAAAACCTTTGCTAATATCTTAAGTATGATGCCTCAGTGTAATTTCATTTTTAGTTTATTTTATTTCTAGTAAAGTCAAATTTTTCTCTTTGTTTTTTGCTTACTTACATGTATTTTTTTTCTTTGGAGGTGATTAAGCACAGCCTTATTTAATTAGGGAACAGGGCCAGCACTGAGTGTTTATGGGATGCATTATTCATTTAGTCCTCGTATTAACCCCATTCATAGACACCATGGTCCACGTGGAATAAGGGGGACCAAGGCCTGGCGGGGTTGAGGGTCCTCCCTGGGACACACCGAGT
This sequence comes from Mirounga angustirostris, assembly GCF_029215605.1. Taxonomy (NCBI): domain Eukaryota; kingdom Metazoa; phylum Chordata; class Mammalia; order Carnivora; family Phocidae; genus Mirounga; species Mirounga angustirostris. The sequence continues at coordinate 146,265,849 of NW_026991714.1, forward strand.
AGGTGGCGGAGGCTGCTACATTGCAGTGCATGATGCATCATTTTTCTGCTGGGATGCTGATGGCTTTCTCTTTAATTTAATGGGGCTGTTTGCATATTAAGTACTTAATTTTCTGTCCATGTATATACAGTGTAGCCTTTTAAATGGAAGCTGTTATGTCCCAGGGAACGGACTTCCCCAAGAAAGCCCTTGCTCTTCCCATCTGAGTTTGTTCAGAGATTCATCTGCTCAGTGGCTCTGCTTTTTTGGATTCTTCCTTCTTGTCATCATGTGATGTCTTCGCCATTTGCAAGGTGGATAGAGTGATGACTATTGCTTGTCTCATGCATGTGAGGAAATTGAGGACTTCCCAGGGTTAGAGCTTTGACAGGCAAGCCAATTAAAAACAAACAAAACCCCCAATAACAGTAACAACACAAACCAACAAATCGAAGCAAGCAGAACAAAAAATAGCCCAATATGGCAAGTCGGTTGGTTTGGAATGTGGGTAGGCTTGCCAGATAAAATATAGAATGCTCAGTTAAATGTAAATTTGGATAACTGATTTTAAAATTATTAAAAAAAAAAAACCAAACCTCTAAAAATGTTCTATGCACTATTTGGCACATACTTACCCTAAAAAAAATTATTGTTGTTAGCAATTTGTTAGGAGGCTTTAAATCTTTTTTCAAATACAATTTTATTGGGAGCCCTAACATATGTAACAGATAAAAAGGGCATTTTGCCAGCATAGATTTATTTTAGAAGTTCAAATGCACAATATTTTAAAATTGATCAATAAGAACCATAAAACTGTTTTAAATTTGGGTCTGTGAGTTACCTTTGCAGCTTATAGCAGCCTCAGCTCCAATTCAAGTTGGAGTATTCTTTTTCATGGCAGTGAATAAATCCTCTTGCAAGTGGTAATTAAAAAAATAGCTTACCTTGAAATGGAAGGATACTCATCAATTAAACAGTACTCAAGGAAACTGTTTATTCTGAGATGTGCTCAAAAACAAGTTGCGACATTAATTAATGCATTCGAATATCTCCACTGTGTTCAATTTTGACAGGCATGTGGTTATGATAAAAAAAAAACGTACGGTAAAAGATGAATTTGAATCAAATTATAAAGACCCTCTGAGTACTCAGAAGAGCCCCAGCCTAGAGCAAGACTTGGGGCAGCCTGCCCTTGTCCATGGCTCTGGACAATAAGACTGTGTTGTGAGGTTGGGCTGGCTAGTGCTCAATCCAAAATTGTTGGTCATCTTGGCATCGAGAAGTTCTTCTTGGGGTACGTGAGGGCCAGGGTCATAGGAGCCTGTAGGTGTCTGACTGTTTTTCCCTCTGGAAGAGAAATGAGTTCCACTTATTGAGCCACTGCTAAGCGCCAGGCCTTGTGCGATGGCTTTCCATCACCTGAAATGTACTGTGATGGAGAAATTACATGTGCTTACATGACTCCCAGGCACAGGGGTGAGCACAGCTGGAAGGGACACTCTGGAGAGCCTGTTAGGGTGGGTGGCAAGTCTGCACGACCAGAGCTGAAGGGCTTTCTGGGAGGGTGGGTCTGGGAAACCACGTAGCCTTGGTTTTGATGAGTGGGCCACTCCACTGCAGAGTGGGACACTCTCCCATGGCCTCCCTTCTGACTCCTGTCCACTAAGCAAGACAGGATACGGCTGTGATGGCACCAGAGAATATTTGTTGAGGAGCAAATGAAGACTGCCAAACATTAGCCTGCTGGGTACATGCCCGTATCAGTCCAACCCTGATGGAGCATAAGCAGAGTGGTAGCCTGAAGAAGGCTGATGTCTTACAACTGTGAGCCAGGCACTTAACCTTTCTGAAGTTCAGTGTCCTCACCCAAAAAAACGGGGCAAACCACAAGAGTGGTGATAATAATCGTCAGTTATAGGGGATACTCTCCTGTCCTACATGCTAGACACAATTCTGAAAGTGTTTCCTGTATTAATTCATGTAATTCACACATTGCCCCTCCCTATGGGATTGGGAATTTTATCACCCCAGTTTATAGGTGAGGAAACAGAGGCACAAAGGGTTGAGACCCTTGCCCCAAGTTCACACCGCTAGGCAATCTGGCATCCCCATTCATGGTCTTAATTTTTGTGTTCTCCTGCTTCTGTGCAAAAAGCATCCTGGGGTGTCTTCCAGGCCCATTCTCTGCTTCTCTGAGAATTGCCACCCTCCCCCCAACCATCTCCCATATGTCCCGCAGCCATGTTTATGCTGTGATCTGTCCCCTGACCATGGATCTGACCACAGGGACGTTAGACCCAAGCTAGGCCTTGTGTTCTAAGAATATGGAGTTGGGGCTCTGGGATATAAGTTGATCTCCACTGTTTTCTTAAACACGTAGCACCAGGTGGTAGGTGATGTCTCTGTTTTCCCATACAATGTCCAAAGCAGAGAAAGGAGAGAGTAGGTATCTAACTCCTGAGAAGAAGTTTTCTGTTTAACATTAAACAGTATCTGTGGACAGGACTTCCTATACTCTGATATTCGAATAAATGATCATTTAGGATGCTTTAAAAGTTATGTAGTAAGCCTTTGCATCCTTCATAGATTAAGACTAGCCAAGATGAATTCTCTGCACTGTGTTAATTTGACGAGAGTATTCCTTATTTCGTGGAGAAGATGCTATGACCACGAGTGCCATTTTTCCCTCTGGGGGTGCATGGGGACACCAGTGAGACTCCCCGTTAGAGCCCGTCTCCCCAGCAGCCTCAGTCACATGGCTTGAGTTCCATTCTGATGTTCTGGCGGCAACAAAGGAGACAGGTTGCACAGGTTGCCGTGGGTCTTTGTGGAGGACCGCTAATCTCCCCCAAATCACTGGCCTTTGAATCTCTGTTGCATCCAGCTTTCTTTTTGTATATCGGCTCCATTTAAAGTGATTAAAGTGGAGATCAGATTGGATAAGGTCATCCAAATTCTGTAAACGCCGCTTCCACACAAATGAACGCTTGCAATCAATTTAATTTTTCAAATAAAATGATTAAATTCTATTATTGTCAGATCATTTTTTATTAAGAATAACCTTTTAAAATGTTAATTATCGGGCCCCTTGAAAGACTTTCATCTTCCCTGACTTTGCTCATGAGCCGAACGTGTCTGCCTGTTCCCAACGCCAACCAAAGGGAGACGCGGGCTTCCCTATGTTGCATCTGCAACTGTTCTCCTTCGCTCTAATATTTATGTGAATTTAACTTTAATTTTTCTGCCTTTCATCTTCTGAATTAGTCGTATAATGCACAGATCACTCCTTCACCGCTTCCTTCCTGTTTATTTGCCTTGACAATAGATTCATTAACTAGATTTGGGTGCTCAAGCCATGCGACCACATCCATTTCAAAGGAAGATTTAATGGCATTTCATATTTTTCTACATTAAGGAAGATTAAAGTATATTACAATACCCTTTACTGCCCTATTTTCTTCATTTTAGAAGTGGTCAGTTTTAACATTTTTTTCCCCCTCTCTTTCTTTCATCTGCAGTGTTCGATAAATTGTCCGGGCCTTTCAGATGATAGTCCCAGCAAATTGAGTTCTATATTACAACTCGGATGCATTGTTTAGCCCATCAGCAGTCAGATAAAGCACCCCTATTCACACAAGACATCAAAAGAACAAATATATGTTCGAAGTGGGTAAAAAGAGGACTGAGGCTCAGATACTTCATTTTCTTAATTGTTAGTGATTATCGGGCTAGTTTCAGGGTGATCATTTTGCTGACTCTGAACCTAGACTTATTTGCCTGATGTAATAGTGCTGTGAAATCTACATCCGTATCTGCATAGATCTGGATCTAGATTCATGACCACGAATGACACCATTTGCAGACAGGGCAGGTGCAGCATCTTTTAATAGCCCAAGGGGCAGGCATACTCACATTTTAATAGTGGGCAGTAATGGGAAACACAGGATCCCGACTTAGGCCTTTTTATTTCAGCCAGGTACCATCTTGTGAAATAGTCAGGAGACTTTCAGGCATTCTTGAGTGAGAACAAGGGAGATATTAAGATTTAAGCTTTTTTATTTTTATTTTTCGTAAGGTAGGGGAGGTCAAAGCTGTCAGGTCGCCCTCGGGCCGAAGTTTTATTCGGGGTGCCATCTATCAACCCAGATGGTCACAAGGAGCCCTTCCCCATCTCAGTAAATGCAGTGCAGCCTCGCTGGACACTGAGTCTAAACAAAGTTTGGAGATGTCTGTACGATGTGGGAGGAACGGAGCAGAAGACAGATTTTACAACAGTACAATCATGGGGTGTGGGTTTTAGGCAATAAGCAGGTAGCCTAGTTTTCTCAAAAGAAAAAAGAAAATAATGGAAAAGTGTAACATTCATTCGGAGGCCTCAAAGGCATAAAAAACCCAATTCCAACTGTTATAGGTCCCTGCAGGAGTCTACAAAAGAACTAAGCTTTTTAAGTAAGAAAACTAGATTCTGGCCCACAGGGCCCTGTCACTGCTGCTTAATGGATGAAACTCTTTGGATATAAATATGCTGTTTACTTCTCAGCTTCAGCTTTCATAAAATATAACCTTTTTATGATTTACGACCCACAGAAAAACTAGAGGATGGATTTTTAGCTCTGAATTGGTTGGGTGTCAACAAGAAAAATATAGACAACATATCGAGGTAGCGGGGTGTTAATGCCACACAAAATGATGAAATTATTTTTGTTTAGAAAAGTTAAGTTTGTTCTTAAAGTTGTTGGTGGATGGCAGTTGTGAGAGGCATGGCTCGTGAAAACCTGCGAAACATCTCCCATTCTCCTGTGCTTGGCCAGTGGCTTACAAGTTTGGGCATCTCGACTTCAGTCCTCAAACAGTAACGTCTTGTTGAAGAATTTAGGTTCGCCACAGATTCTTCAAAAGTGGGAATGGCCCTTCTTTGTCTACATCACTCATTGCTACATTTTGCTGGTGTTTTCCAGTATCAAACGTAGGAGCCACCCCGATCCTGCACAAAGGAGATGACAGAATAAGACTTTTTTTTTTTCACACAGATGACCGCAAAAATGAAAACCAAAAGCCAGAGAAGCAAATAAACTAAACCCGCAAATAAGCAAGCAAAAGCAAAACCCTCAAATCAAAGGCAACTACAAACTCCCTGCTATATACTCACAAAGGCCAACCCAGTCCTTGGATGTTGGACTGGAAAAGGATTGCATGCTAATTTGTCATTCAGGGATTTCTATTTGTTTTGTGGCTTTCTTGTCTGGCATATATATTTCCATATCCAGTTTGTCTTTTGTTCATGACTTTTAAAAAAATCATATAACATTAAAAATAAAGTTATTTGCTTGCTTGTTTGTTCATTTATTTATTTAGATGCTTGTGGAAGGAACCTGATCCCAGATGAATTGCCCAGGAAGTTTGAAAATAGGGTTGCCAGTTGAAGGAATGAGGTTGTGAAAACTGAGAAGGTTTTCTCTTTCAACTCTTCCAAGAACTGAAGGAAGGAACTCACTCTGTGTTTTGAAAGCTACACTTAGCAAATTAAAATCTCATGCTCTGGAAGCTGGAAGACCAGATCTTTAGTTTTTCTACAATCTAGAAAGGGCTGAGGTGTGAGGCCACAGCTTGGGGGGCCGTCTTGTAGAGACCAGAATGGAAGGGATCCTTCTCACCCACTGGTTTTGGACAAAAGATCCACCAAGAAGGGGCGTCTGGGTGGCTCAGTTGGTTAAGTGTCTGACTCTTGATTTTGACTTAGGTCATGATCTCGGGGTCCTGGGATCAAGCCCCTTGTCCCCGCTCAGCATGGAGTCTGTTTGTCTCCCTCTGCCCCTCCCCCTGCTCGTGCTCTCTCTGTCTCTCTCTCAAGTAAATATATAAATCTTTAAAAAAAAAAAAATCCACCGAAAAGAGCACCAAAGATGCCCACATCCTTGGGTACCAATGCATAACCCCTGTCGCAGGGAGAGACCTGCAGCCCTAGAAGGTAGAGTTGCCATGAGCCATGTGGTTTATAGAAAAAAGAACACAAGTCAGCATTTTCATATGAGTGTCAGCATCTATCTGTAGACTATTTCAATTCTATTGTATTCTTCAGTCAACCAAGTTTCGGGAGGAAACTTCAGATAATCTCCCGGCTTTCTCTTTACTTTTAGAGGAACCTGCTGTATATCTTTGGTTAGAAGTCCTCAGGGTGGAGAAAGGGGCTGTGTGTTCTCAGCCAAGACCACTCAGTCAAGTTAGGAGCCAATGTTGAGTTTATGCAATGTTGTATAGGCAGTGAGGAGTGCCCTAGGGCTCCTAAGGCCTGTGTTGGTTGTTAGGGGAATACTAAGATAAATTTCCTCATGTACTTGGTCCATATAGATGGCTCACTATAAGCCAGATGCAATACTAGGTATTTGGACTAAAATGGTGCTTTTACTCCCCATGGGACTCACATTTTAGAAGGGAGAACCTGTAAGCCAACAGGTAATTACAGTCTAAGGTGATCAATTTTTAGGCCCTTTTGGGATCACATGGAAAGGGCCCTAAATAGATCTTGATAGGAATGGGGGTGGTTATCAAGGAAGGCTTCCTGGTAGGAGAAGCAATGGGTATTTCTGGCAGCAGTAGAACCACCACATGGAAACGTTTGGGGGTCAACAACATTAAGGAATAACGAAGGAACAGAAGAAATTCAGGATGGCCAGAGTATAGAGTATACTTAGATTGGGCATCAGTTCATAGTTCAGAATGGTGTTTCCCAATCTTTAGTGAGTGTGTATGTGTGGTGGGGTGGGGTAGGGTATAGGGGAGAGCTCTTGGAAAGTACAGATTGCTGACTTCCAACCAGAGAATGGGCTGGACCCTTCCCCTCCACCTGCCAAACATTCTCAAAGCCCTGATAGCTCAGTGTGGTCGTCCAGAGAGGTTGGCAGACCTGTCCTGGAGTGCATGTGAGTGGGTAGGGAATGAAGCACCCCCACTGCTGGGGGCTGAGGGTTTTGGGGTGCTAGAACCCAAGAAGGACTTTCCTTTGTGTATCCTACCATGCTGCTGGGCATTCTGGGATACCAAGAAATGGAGATGAGAACCCTTCCTGCCCTTGGGGAGAGGGTGTGGGTGTCACCCAGGCCACCACGTTTTGAGATAACTGAGCCCATTTTACAGATGTGGAAACTGAGACCAGGGCGCAAACCTGGTTGTCCACAAATGCAGTGCTGGGTCCCGCTCTGTCATTTTGTGTGGTGCTCCATGCTCATAAGTCCATCAACCAAGGGAAGCCACTGTGCCGAGTTATACACTGGAACCTCAGGGGCAACCGGAGTGTGGTCCCCCTGCCAACTAGGTCCCAGCTTCCTGTTAACCATTAGCCTGGTGCCAACAAGTCTGTGTCAGTATGCCTTTACAAGAGGAGTGCAGAGTGTTTCTAGGGGCCTGTGAGCCGTGAGTCTTTCTGCATCAGAGGACAGTCAGGCCAGGCGATCATTTCTGTCTTGTCCTTGCTCCAGGATATGGTTGGTCCTGGAGAAATAAGACAAGGCTGGAAGTCAGGTCATTTGTCTCACAATAAAAGTCTCACATTTTTTCTCTCTTCCCATTAGAATTCTTTCATCTTGGCTCAGAGGGAAGTCTTTGGAGGGTGGGAGCTCAGACTCCCATCTATGGCTCCTTTGGTTGAACTTTTAGGAAAATCCATTCCCATTGCTTTTTGACCTTCAACTGTCCTCAGAATCCTGGACCCAATTTCCAGGCTGGCCCTGACACAGCTAACTCATATCCAAAAGGAACAACTGGTAGGAAAAAAAAAAAATCTTGGTGCTTTAATTAAAAATCCATGTTTGGCTTGTGTTCAGAGGCATATTTTTGCATCTTAAAATGTTTCTTTTCCCTTTGTAGTTGGGCTTTGCTTATAAATAGAGCTGGCTCGGAGTCACATTAATTTAATTTTATCTGTGATCCAGATCAGCCCAGAATGCTATTAATTTGGATTTGACTGCCAGCAGAAAACAGCATTCACTAATATCCACTTTTTAGCTAGGTAATCGTGTAGTAATTAGGATGCGTGTTGTACATAATCTTGATTTAAATAATCCTCGGTTAGTTTTTTGTCTACATAGATAAAAAAGCTATTTTGTCAGTATTTTGGAAGTAGGAAATCATCTTGATTATTTTAATCAAAATCATTTGTGAATTGTGGCATTCTTTTAGGAACAATTAGTGTACAAGGCAGAGATTTGTCTCTCTGCCCTGTGTTGTAGATCTGTCTTGAATGCATTAAGATAGAGCAGAAGTGGCAGTCTTGAGGCCCCAAACACACACCCCCTGGCCTCATCTCTAGGTCTTGGTGACCTGACGGTTAGCTTTGGATGCAGTTCCATGTGATCTCAGATACCAGCTCTGTCACTCAGAAGTTGGGACCTAGGCAAGTACTTAAAAATGATTGTACTTCGGTTTCCTCATTTATAGATGGGGAGACTGATACCTTCCTGGGGATTAGTTATGGCACGTTGAAGTCCCACAATAAAAGTCTCACATTTTTTCTCTCTTCCCATTCGAATTCTTTCATCTTGGCTCAGAGGGAAGTCGCAGGTCCAGTGGCCTGGGCTCTGCGCCTGGTGGGGTGGACCAGGAGCCTGATAGCTGGAGAAGCTGGTATTGGAGATGTGGAACGCGAGGACTACTCCCATGACCAACGCCCAGCTTGGCAGAGTTGATGGTCATTTGTGACATGTGTCCTTTGCAGTCTATCAATGCCACCATATTTTTCACATTTTGGTGCTTTTTGTTGGTGATCTTAAAACAGCCCGCAGATGCAGTGAGGTGCTGTGCAGTGTCCCTAAGCATAAGAAGGCTGTGATGTGCCTTGTGCTAAGTACATTTCATCCAGGCATGAGTTACAGTGCTATTGGCCATGAGTTCAAAGTTAATGAATACACAATATATATTAAATAATATGTCTTTAAACAGAAACACAGGGGTGCCTGGGTGGCTTAGTCGGTTGAACATCTGCCTTCGGCTCAAGTCGTGATTCCAGGGTCCTGGGATCGAGCCCTACCTCTGGCTCCCTGCTTAGTGGGGAGCCTGCTTCTCCTTCTCCCTCTGCCCCCCAGACTCATGCTCTCTCGCTTGCTCGCTCTTGCTCTATCTCAAATAAATAAATAAAATCTTAAAAAAAAGACAAATAAAACACCAGAAACACACATAAAACAAAGCTGTATATTTACTGATTTTTGAAAATGTGCCCAGAGGCTCCTAGGAACCTAACTCTGTATTTCCTATAGGAGCAGGGGGTTAGTATTTGTTAATTTGTGTTTGTGGCGACTTTATTGACCATGAACACAACAGATAATGAGTATCTACTGGATTAGGTCATTGTATACCTTAGCAAGAATGGTTCCAATTGTATAATAAGAGTAGGAACCAGATTATGGTGTTTCGAGGGTTGCATGGGAGCTGGGGAAATGTAGAGAGCAAATGTAGCCATGTCCTTCGCACAGTTGAAGTGAGCAGGGGGCAAGCACATGGTACGTGATCTAGAAATGATTGTCCATTGAATTGAGAGAGAAACCTGAAATTTAAATTCCTTAATGGATTCTTCTGTTTTATATATATTAGCTGGACTCTTCCTGTCACTTTGGAGAATCTTTAACCTTAATTAAATCATTCCGTTTCTGTCAAGAATTACCCTGAAATGCATTATATGGAGTTGCCTATGTGAGGAACAGTTTGGTTATGAAATGGTATCTGGGGTTGGAGCTTTGTGGCTTTCCATTTGAGACTTTTATTTGAATATTGTGTTTTTTAAAACCTGTCTGTTTGGTTAGAGTCACCAGATAAAATATCGGATGCCCAGTTAAATTCGAATTTCAGATAAACAACAAATACTTTTTTTAGTATAAGTCCACGCATGACTAGCCGCATCTGGCAACTCTGTATGATGCCTTCACAGGTTTGGCCTCTCTGCTTGGATTGGTGTCACGCTGGTGTCCTTGAAGCTTCTGTGTCAGGGGAATAGAGGGATTTGGGATTTCACCAGCACCTCTCTCTGAATGAATTCCAACCTGACACACAGGCCACCTATTAAGTCAGACCATTGCAAATGTACTAAAAATCCAGCTTGCCAGGCGTAGGTGATCAACTGAAACGGAAAGAAACCTGATTTCATTTTCATTTCCATGGCGTTTGTTCCTGGCAGCACACAAAGGAAGAAGGCATGGTTGATTGTGGATCTGGAAACCTGTGGATCATCCCGCCTTTGCCCCTGACCTTGGGTAGGTCACTTCATCCTTCTGAGACCAGGAGGTCTTTGGATCTGGAAGTCAAGACATTAAGTGGGATGGTTCCCAAGGCCCTTTGCAGCCCTAAAGGCCACTGAAACCTTGAAAAGTAGGCAGATAGGATGGTCTTAATTTTAAAAACCTAGAATTTTTCCATCTGGAGGGGAACTGACTTGATCATGATTTAAAAAAAAAAAGATGCATTATATTTGTTTCCTAAATGCTTAAAAACATGATTGACTATAAGAAAGAAAATCCCCCAAACCCTTAAGGAAACATTCCATTTTATGGTGTATCCTCTTTTCCATAGAGGAAACATTTGCAATCTGTTTAGGGTAGAGTAGTGTCTGAATCATTACCGCGACTCTGCACCAAAGGCAAGAATTTTCTCCTGCTGGAGAATGCCAGAAACAGATGCAGCTCTGCAAATGGATCCTGGTGCACAAGCCTGTGGAGGCCAGTGAGGCTGAGGCCAGGGGCCACCAGGAGTGATAGGCACGAGATGGTCACAGCAAAGACTTTCTGGTGCCCAGTGCTTCCGGTATCTCTGGGCGCTTGGTACACTTTATCTCTGGTTCCCACAATGACAACCACGACACAGGAATCCACATGGCACTAGCCTCCTTTCTCTCTCTCTTCTCATCCAGATGGGAGTTAGACTGGGGGACCAGGCTGGGGGAAGAATGCTTCACCTTCCGAGGCTGGGGAGGAGAGACAAAATGCCTGTTACCCTTATTTTAGAGATGACGAAGGTGAAGCTGGGAGAGGTTTGGTGGCTTTCTAGGTCTCCTGCACGTCCGCAGCACAGCTGCCGTTAGAACCCAAGACTCGGGCCCCTAAACCTCCTCCCAAATGTATCTTTAGCCTGGAAGTGAGAAGGGAAGAATTCGAAAGGTATTTCTGATGTTGATGCTTTGGTTCTCCGGACCATCGAGATGACGAGCTGTGAAGTCAAGAGCGTTAGCCTTGATTACGAGCTCTAGGAGGTGAAAGCCAATTTGTGTTTCACACATAGGTTGAATTTCTGGAAGCAGACAGCAAACACTTCCATGCACTGGACTCTCTGATTTAAGGTAGAAAGCTGTAATTAAATATAGCCCTCCTTGTGAATCACAACAGAAATACAGCATGCTAGTGAGTCTTTCCTGCTGTGCCTGTCTCGGATCTTTAACTATAATGTGTGAGACATTTGCATGTATTTGTATGCATGCTCGATGTTTTGAAACGGGGCATCACTTCAGGATGGATTGTCTCATTCCGACGACTTTAGTGGTGCAAATAAAGCCAAGTTTTCCATTTGGAGGAGGCAGTAAAACCCAAGAATAGAGAGCATGGGACCAGAACCTAAAGTTCAGATCCTACCTTGGATCCTTAGCCTCTCTAGAGGTGGGAAGTGCCACCTTCCATGTGTAGGCAGGGCCTTTGCCCCGGTTGGTCCCCTTGCCTGGGATGTTCTCACCAGATATGCTCCCAGGTGCATGAAGACATTCAGGGTTTGGGGAAGGGAAGAACTTGGCCTGCAGTTGGTGTCATCTCCAACCCACCACACATTATCCCAATTTCCCTTTTTCTCCTTAAGGGGGAGTTGATCTGGGTAATCAGGGCCAGGCTCCAGGGAATGAATGATGAAGGAGGTAGGACCTCACCCAGAATGAGCTTCCAGCTGAGAGGGGATGAGGGGCAGGTGTCCCACTAGGGGATAAAGAAGGGTGCTTGAAAGTTTGGCAAGAGAGTGCTGAGTTTGAAATTTTTCCTGGGAGCATAATTGTGCAATTAATTGCGAGAGTGTAATTTGTCACTTTGAACTGTGAGAATTAGGCTGGATTCTTCTATCAGGTATAAACGTCCTTCAGTCAGAAGACTCAGTGGGTATTAAGGAGGGCACGTATTGCAATGAGCACTGGGTGTTATACGCAAATAATGAATCATGGAACACTACATCAAAAACTAATGATGTACTGTATGGTGACTAACATAACATAATAATAATAAAAAATAAGACTTGATTGCCATGTAATATGAAAACCCAAAGTGTAAAATGTGGTTTAATAAAAATGATCAAATTTATTCCAAAGCAATCATGCCTGATATTGGGCAGGAGGGGGGCAGGCATACTAGGGACTTCACAGGGAGCATCTCATTTCATTTTTACCACACTTCTGTGAGGCCCAGACTCTTACACTCATTTTACAGGTGAGGAAATTAAGGCTCAGAGGCTCAAGCAACTTGCCTGAGGTCACACAGCTATGTAAGTAGTAAGTTTTGTTTGGTCTCAAAACTTGAGCCCTTTACCATTGTAATAAACCATCTAAAGTAATGGAGACAAAAGGAGCTTGATTTGACAAAATATGCAGGACTTCACCTTCACTTTGTAAGAATCACCATGAAACATACCTTTAAGGGTGAAGATTTTACATTTGACTTTTAATTTTTTGATTTTATTTAAAAAAAAAATGCCAGAGTGGGAAGGTTTCATTCATGTAGTGAATTCTCCAAATTCTCATCTAGAGGTAGAGTAGACCTGGAGAAATCATTCCATCTCATTAGGACTCTGCTTTCTATGGGGTATTTAAGGGGCCAGGAACTTCAGGACTTTGAGAGTCATCTTGTTCTATTTCCAGCCCAAGAATGCCTTTGAACACCAATTTTTTCCTGGGATGATAGCTATCCTTTCATCTCATCTCAAAACAAAGCTCCATAAGTATAGGGATTCTTGAGCCCTGTGAGCAATGATTCTGCAGTTGCCCCTACCCCACTGGGAACCTCAGGAATCCAGCCCCTCTGGGACCCCAGAGGTGGGACTGGCCCAGGGGCACAGGATGCCATCCCTAAGGTCACTCAGGAAAGTGTGGGCAGAGCTGGCTCTTATGCCCAGGCTCTTGACCCCTGGGTTGTGGGTTTTTTGCAATGCCTCACGAACTCTAGCACATGAGGAGAAAGAAGCTGCCACTCCTGAGGTCCTACAGAATTGAGAGCTCATTATAAGACAGCAAGAATTGTTTAAGGCCTTGTCTTGCTGAATCTCCCTTGTGAAGTTGGAAGAGTCCAGAACATCCTCCTACAGTTGAATCTTGAAAACCTTGACAGTGGTTATCAGAGGCTCCTAGGATTTCCTTTTTTTAGGTTAAGTTTCCTTATTTTAGGTGGGATGATGAGAGAGATAGGAACATCCAGGAGGAAATGAAGGGGATGGTGGAGGGTCTGGGAACCCAGAAATCATGTTTAAACAGACTTGGGGTGGTTGGGCATAGTCATTCTCTGCAAGTTCACAAAGGGATGCTGCTCACAAGGAGGAACTGGTTAATTTCTTAATAACATAAAAAAGACTGAACTAAGACTAACAAGTAGACCAGATGAGCCTTGAGCTACCTAAAGTCAGAGGTCCTATGACTTGCCATGCACAAATCCCTGTTCTTATCCTTTAATTACTCTGATCTCTGTCTGCAGACTCTCTCCCTCCTGCCACATAGGGATCAAAATGGATCTCCATACTCTAATGTCTGATTAAAAATAAAATAACCAAAGATACCATTATAACTGGCACAGGAGCTACAAGACAGCACAATTCAGCTCCTTCATTTCCCTAATAATGAATAAAATCACACCAGCAATTTCCCCTTGAATACATTTGTCAATCAAAGACCCAACACTTAGAAAGCTCCCCCCCCAGAGTGTCCTCCAGGTACTATCTGTAAGCGAGAGGAAGCACACTTCTCAGCATCGTTATAACTGGAGCAAATAGGCTGAGAGCTTGTTTAATTTTTTAAAAGAGGGTTCTCCAGCTTTTGGCTGGTCTAATGAAAACTGGTTTCTGTCTACTTTGGCTGAATCCTTTGCACAATGACACTGCCCTGTTCTATAATTTCTGCTAATTGCCACTTGAACAAAAGCCACATTGTATAGCTTCTGGACTGCTTTGTAGTCTCAGAGTAGAACCGGCCAGAATGTCTAAAGCAATCTCATCGTGAAATCTTCTTCCCCAGGACTAGCTGTATTTATCTATACTGCAGGGGCTGAAAGCCTGTTTTCAAAGTGGGTCTGAGTATGTTCTATAGAAGAAAAATTTAAGCAGAGACCCTGAGTCAGAAACTCAAATATTTGCATGCTGATGACATCACCTTTTAATATTTTGGTAGAGTAGGAATAATTGTGACTTAATAAGTGAAGGCTTCGAGAATTTCTACTTTTTTTTTTTAAAGTAGGCTCCACACCCAATGTGGAGCCCAAATCTGGGCTTGAACTCATTACCCTGAGATTAAGACCCGAGCTGAGATCAAGAGTCTGATGCTTAACCTACTGAGCTACCCAGGTGCCCCAAGAATTTCTATTTTGAAATGAGCTCATTTGCTTTACAAACTTAAGAGATTTCATTGGAGTTTGGAGTGTTCAAGTAAAATGATGAAGTTAGAGGGATCTGGCATGAATTTTCTCTACACCCTTGGATTTTCAGTGACCTCATGAATGTTTTCTGGCTGTGAAGGGACCTGTGAGTAAGCTTAGATGATTATGCATGCCCAGAGAACCTTCCGTGCATGGGGTCTTGAAAACAGAGGCATGAAATTGTAGGGTTGGGATGGAGGTCATTACAGCCCAGCCACTTAACCATCCATTTTAAAAACCTAATTTCAGTATCCTCAGACTAAATAAGAGATTGGTCACCTTTGAGGACCTGATAAAAACTATATAACTATTCCCAGTTTTGGGTATTTCACAGGCATGTTAAAATCTAGAGATAAAGTGTCTTAGCTTCTCTGTCACCCCACTTAAAGAAAATCTAGCCTGGATAAAAATGGTTGATCCAAGGATGAGGTCCTTTTGGTGACTGGGCTGGGTGGACTGCTATAGACTTTGCATTTCACAAAGCAATAACTGTAAAAAAAAGAAGAGAGAGAGAAGTTTTGAGATAGAGTTGCCAGTTTTTAATTTTGTTGGGTAAAGACATAAAAACAAGATCATCTACTATCACCACCATTCCATAAAAGAAAAAAAAGTAATACAAAAGATGGTAATAAAGATACAATCTTGGCATAAAGGAGAATCCTTTAATTGAGCAAATCTTTCCTTCCTAAGAAAAGATTAAATTTATCTATTTCTAAAAATTCACCCAAAATTTATTAAGCAATAGTCCTGGTGTTTGACAACCATAGGTATAAGGATTTTGGCCGTTTCTTTCTTTGGAATACAGTATAGAAGCTACACAGAAGAGTTTTTGTTCAGGGGGCAACTGGCAGGCACAGTGGAACAGGGCAGGGGCACCATGTGAAGGATTTAGCCAAAGCAGATTCAAATCTCTTGTACAGCATCTTTACCCACCCTTTCCTCAGTGGTTGTGCAACCTCTCCCTGATCACAGGCAGTGGAGGGAAACTTACTATGTCCAAGACCAAATTTTGAGGTTGCTGTAGTTGTTACAAAATCATTATGGTGGACGGAAACCCAACACCTACTCATTTTCCCTTGTTCTACCCTGAGCCATAGGAAACAAGTTTAATTCCTTTCTCTTGTGACAGCCCTTCACAAACCTAAAGACAGCCAGTCTGTTCTTCTTTCTCTGAAGACAGCAAGTGTGTTCTTCCTCTGCATTTTCTTGCCCTTCACCATGGAAAACATTTCTAATCCTTCCATAATTTCAAGGCACCTTATCATCCTGATGGTAGTACCCTGGCATTCAGTTCAATTTGTCTTAAAATATGTTATACAGAACTGAACTCTGAACCTTGGAGAGACTCACCTGTCTTAGAGGAGAGGGGAATTGTTGCCTCCCTTTTTCTGGATGTTGTTTTGTTTGTTTTTAAGTAAAAACAGTCTGATTTTTAAACTCAAATTGAACTTAAACCTAAAACCAGTCAAGTTTTTGTTCATATGTGGCAATTCATATGGATGGCTACTTGTTTTACAAATGTGCTCATTTCATCTTTTTTTCCCAACCCTGTTTCTGCCCTTACCACTCTCAATTAGCCAAACTGATCCCTTATGAGGTCCATGTTACCCAAATTCAAAACCAAAGACAGTACAAAAAACAAACCAGAACTACAGTTCAGTAAATTTCATGAATAGAGATGCAAAAATACTTACAAAATATTAGCAAATTGAATTCAGCAATACAAAAAAAGGATAATACATCATGATCATATGGTTCATACCAGGAATATAAGGCTAGTTTAAAATTAAAAATCAACCAATGTACATGGTGTAGACAGGGGCCTGCACTGGTCTTCTGGAGGAGGGTCTCACCAAATGAAATTTTGCCATTTACAATGATGTAGATGGAGCTAGAGAATATAATGCTAAGTGAAAAAAGTCAGAGAAAGACACATACCATATGATTTCACTCATATGTGGAGTTTAAGAAACAAAACAAAAGAACATTGTGGAGGGGGGAGACAAACCAAAAAACAGATTCTTAACTATAGGGAACAAACTTATGGTTACTGGAAGGGAGGTGGATGGGGAGATGGGTTAAATAGGTGATGGGTATTAAGGAGGGCACTTGTGATGAGCACCAGTGTTGTATGTAAGTGATGAATCACTAAATTCTACATCTGAAATGAATATTACACTATCTGTCAACTAACTGGAATTTAAATAAAACTTGGAAAAAAAAATAAAACCCAACCAATGTAAATCACCACTTGGCAGGATAAAGTAGAAAAACCATATGATTATTTCAGCTTATATGGAAACAATATTTGAAAAGTCAACACCCATTTATGATTTTAAAAAAAGAACAACAACCTCAAAACTAACTAGGGACAGAAGGAAATGTCTGCAATTTGTTAAAGGATATCTGTGAAAAACGTACACTGGATATCATACATAATGGTGAAAGATTGGCTACTTTTCCTGTAAGATTAGGAAAAAACAAGGATGTTTGCTCTCACCACTCCTATTCAGCATTGTAATGAAGGTCTTAGCTAGTACAATAAGACGAGAAAAAGAAATAAAAAGCATCAGAGCATAAAGGAGGAAGTAAAACCATCTTTATTAACATGACTGTTATGCAGAAAATATTAAGAAATTGATAAAAAGTCTACTATAACTCATAGTAAAGTGTAGACACAGGTCACTATTAAAAAATCAATAGTATTTTTATACACTAGCAATGGACAATGGAAAAATTCAATAAAAATACCCTTTTCATGGCATAAAAACACTAAATATTTAGGGGCAAATATGAAGTATATTGTTTACTTAAAACCTCAGAATGTTACTGAGAAATTAAAGAAACTAAATAAATGAAGAGACATACCATGCTCATGGATAGGAAAAGTCAATATTGTTATGATGTCAGTTCTCCCCCAAATAAATAAATCTGTTGATTCAGTGAAATCACAGCCAAAAATCTCACAGGCTTTTTTTTTTTTTTAAGACTAACTGTAAGCCTATAGTAAACAAGTAACTATACTATTAGCATAAGTATAGAAATATAGATCAGTGGAACAGAATAGAGAGTCCAGAAATACACCCACATATCTATGAACAACTGATATTTGACAAAGATGCCAAAATAATTCAGTAGGGTAAGGATAGTCTTTTTCAACAAATGGGGTTGGAAAACTTGATATCCTTGTGGGGGAAAAAAAAATGAACTTTGGTCCTGACTCATACCGCAACAAATATTAAGATGAATCATGGATCAAAATATAAGGGTTAAAACTCTGAAACGTCTACAAAAAAATATGAGAAGATCTTGTGATTTGGGAGTAGGCAAAGGTACTTAGGCCACAAAAACACAAACCATAAAAAAATTGGTTAATTGAACCTCATTAACATTTAAAACTTCTGTTCTTTGAAGGATCCCAGACAGAATGTATTTGCTATATATATATATTTGAAAAGATCTTGTATTTAAAATATGTAAAGAACTCTTACAGTTCAATAATGAGAAGACAAAGAACTTAATTTTTTAAAGATTTTATTTATTTGAGAAAGAGAGAATGAGCATGAGTTGAGGGGGAAGGGCAGAGGGAGAGGGACAAGCAGACTTCCTGCTCAGTGGGGAGACCAACATGGGGCTCGATCCCAGGACCCTGGGATCATGACCTGAGCCAAAGTCAGATGCTTAACTGACTGAGTCACCCAGGGGCACCTTAAAAGATTTGAAAAAATATTTGAGAAAAGATATATGAATGGTCAATAAGTGTATGAGAGAAGCTCAACATCAGTAGTCACCAGGAAAATGCGAATTGAAATCATGAGATACCCTACTCATTCACTAGAGTGGCTAAAATTAAAAAGACTGACAATATTAAGTATTGGTGAGAATCTGGAAGTCACTGGAACTCTCACACATTCCTGGTGGGAGTGAAAAATGGAAGGATCACTTTATAAAACATCTTGAAAGTTTCTTCGCGAGGTAAATGTACCTCGTCATATGATCCCAAATTCCACTCCTAGGCATTTATGCAAAAGAAATGAAAACATTTCTTGTATACAAGAAGACACATACAAGAATATTCATAGAAGCTTTATTCACAATAGCCTTGAAGATCCACCAAAGGTGAATGGATATACCAACTGTGCTATATCCATGAGAAGAAGTACTTTTAGCAATAAGAAGAAATGACCTACAGGTACATGATGCTGAACAAAAGAAACCAGAAAGAGAACCTGATGTGTGATTCCATTTATATGAACTTGTGGAGTAGGCAGAACTAATCTATAGTGACATACAGAGGAGCAGTTTTTGCTTGGGGCTGGGACTTGGCGTGGGGACCAACAGCAAAGTGACATGAGGAAACTTTTTGGGGTGATGAAAATGTTCCACATTTTGATTTTCATGGTGGTTATTCGGGTATGTACATTTATCAAAATTCTTTCAACAGTATACTTAATATAGGGTTTTTTTTATTATGTGTAAATTATACCTCAATCAGCATACAAAACCCCTGTGTCTCCTCTATCTCATGTCATCTGGGCTCTTGTTCTGAGTGGGAGTAGTAAATGGTTAACTCTTAACCCCTCAGTATGAGACTTAAAAGACCACAATGTGCGATGTTTCCAGAACATTCTCGGGCATGCAGGAACTGCTGTATTTTTGTCAGGGAGAGCACACTGTCTCAGTCTGCCTGGGATAGTCCCATTTTACTGTACTTGTCTCTGCCTTCATATTAATAGTGCTGTATCACACTTCTAACTATTGCTGGTTTGGATGCTAAGTTATTTGGCTACTGGTTTATCCTGACCTCTTACTTAAGGTACTGAGAAATCAGGCCTTCAAGAGTGTGCTAACGAGCCTGGGGGCTGCTGACCACCTTCTCTTGGATGCCCTTAGGCAGCTCTCCGGAACTGGGATTCCCTCTTGCTAGGGATTTGGAGTGTTTATGGAGTGCTGCCCATGTGCTGGGCACCCTCGTGCTGAGTTCTCTGCATGGTCCGACAGCCTTCAGTACTCAAACCAGTGCCTGGAGGGAGGGGCCCCTCTGTAAATGATGATTTGGAAGTTTGGAGAGGCCAAATAATGACTCCCACTTATCAGACTGTGTGTGTGTCTGTGTGTGTGTGTGATGGGGGTGCTGGAGGTAAGCCCCCGTGTCCGCAGTCTTGATTGTTCAGTATATAACACTGCCTTTATTCAGACGGAAATGAACTTTGATCTGCTGCAATCATAAGAATTTTTCTTTAAGCAAAATAAGCTAGGGCAGGGTTAGGCCCGGGTGATGTCATAATGACCTCTTGGCATAACTCCTCAATGTAAGCTCCAATCAGTATGGCCTTCATGTCAGGAGTTCAGCGATTCAGTTTGCTGGCTGAGGGGCCCAGGTAGGGAGGAGGATGGATTTGGGGCTGGGTAGAGAGAGAATTCATTCTCCTGCTAAAGTGAGAAATAGGGATTTTTTTTTTCTTTACTTTTTAAAAAAGATTTTATTTATTTATTATTTATTTATTTATGAGAGAGAGCATGAGTGGGAGGGGCACAGGGAGAGAGAGAGAGAGAGAATCTCAAGCAGACTCTGCGTGCAGTGGGGAGCCTGATGTGGGGCTTGATCTCAGGACCCTGAGATCATGACCTGAGCTGAAGGCAAACGCTTCACCAACTGAGCCACCCAGGCACCCGGTTGGTTTTGTTTTTAAACAAAGGGAGTGGGAACCACGTCAGATCCCTCCTCAAGGATGCCCCTCTGGCTAGCAGTTTTAGTTTCTGCTTTATGGCCAACAAAGATTAATAAAGCCACTTTTCAAAATGATAAAGATTTTTTAATAATTATGAAAACTTTTATTTTGTAAAAATTTGAAAATATGGAAAAATAGACAAAGTATAATGACCCATTATCCCCCCACTGTAATTTTTTGATGACTTTCTTTTTTTAATGCCAAAATTGAAATCATATTCTTTTTATGCTTCTGTTTTCTTTCCCACTAATATAATAACATACTTATTGCCATGTTGTCATAAGTGCTGTGTAAACATAATATTAAAGGCTTATTTTTTTATTACAAAAATAAAATGTAAAAAGGTAAAAAAAGAATATAAGAAATAAAAATAATACATTTTCTTAGGGAATGTCACTCTTAGGATTTTAATGTATTTCTTTTTACTTTTTTTCTTACATGTATTTGTAATACGTTCATGTAATTAAAAAAATTGAATCACACAATTTTACAGGAACAGTTTTCATAGTTGCCTCGTATTTTACTCTATCCTGTTTTTTATGTGTATGTATCACATATTACTTGACCATTCTTTATTCTTACAGCTTGGGGTTATTTGATGTTTTGTGTATATATGTTGCTATAAATACTATTTCACTAAACAATGTAGTAAACAAAGCATTTTTAAAATTTTAGATTATTTGGTTGGGTGAGAGACCCCAAACGAATAATTAATTCAGGCGGTGAGCATTTTTAAGGTTCTTATATGCATCCCTCAATTGTTTTCTAAAAGAGGTGTTTTAATTTATGTTCCCACAAGCAAAGTATAAGAGTTTATCACACCCTCTTCAGCGTGTAGTGCTATTATTTTTGAGATTTTAAGAACAAATCTGATAGGCAAAGTATCTTATTTTCAGTTTTTCAACTTGCATTTTTGAATTCCTGCTGTGACTGGCCCTTTTCCCTCATGTTTGTACAGTTCCTTGCTTTCTCCTTTCTGCTGATGCTGTGGGTCCTTGGTGGGCTTATTAGGTCAGGAAGTTGGGGTTTGTCCCAGTGATCTGGTAGAAGAGTGAAATCTTGGGAAGTTACCATTAAGTACATGGAGCTACCTTTGAAACCTTTGGTTTCACCATATTTCATGTCTCCAGCAGGTGGCCGTGACCTTATCCTGTTCACCCAGAGTCTCAAAAACCAGGAAGTTCAGACCATTCTTCTTTGGAACCCTGAGACAGACAGGAGAAGTGAGAACAAGGAGTGAGCAAAAGAGACAGGTAAGCCGCCTGATGAAGATTTATTAAAACAAAACAACCCTCCCCCCTGCCGCAATAGAAAAAAATTAATATCCCAGGATACATCAGGGTTGGTAATGGTTCACCCCAAACCCCAGGGTATTCTAAGGTGACAGAGCTGGATTGGAAGGTGCATAGACAGACCTGGATTAGGATCCTGACACTACCCCATCAAGCTGTGTGCACCCGGGCAGGTTATTTAACTTGAACCCAGGCTCTGCGTCTACAAAATAGGCTGATGATCCTTTCCTCTTGGGACTGTGGGTGATTACATCAAACACTGTTCATTTAATGGAGAAAACCAAGGGTGGCACATGTAGGCATTCAGTGAACAAGAGCTTTTAGAAAACTTCCAGATCTAGGATTTTATGGTGTTAGCCGTGGAGAACTAGAGGAATGATAAGTTTTGCAAGTGGGTTCTGAATTACCAAAAAAAAAAAAAAAGGAATCAATTATACTTTTGGTAGTTTGAGTGTCAATATCTTTCTTATGTTTTCATACTTGAATAAATTGGTGAGACAATGATATTAAGATTTCATATTCTTAGGAGCTTTCAATCTTCCCAACATTGATGACAGTATGCATTTCGGTATTTGCTCTAAATCTGCTGGAGTTTTTAGGAGATGATTTATCACTACGAGAATAACAGCATTTGGTTTTCTTGAAAGTCAAGAATATTTTTTTCTAAAATTTTGCCTTTTAAATCATTCAACAGATCAAAGTTGTGGCATTAAATTGCTTTTATTACTGGTTAGGTTTCATTAAGTGATAGGATGGTATTTCCTGCTTGCTAAGCGCTGCCCCCCCAACCCCCCCACCTCCTGGGAACTCACTGAAGTCAAGATAACGAAAGGGGCATTTGGTAATATCTGGTAATACCACTCGAGGTCAGAGCAAGATGCATCAGAGTATTCAAGTGATGAACTAGGGGAAGGCCATCCCGATATTGTTAAAATCTGGTTGTATGGTAGATGTGCCAGCCATGGCCTCCAAAGAGCCGCTTCCTCCCTCTCTTGGGGCTCTCCTTCTTTCCCATTCAGAATGAAAACAGAGATGAGAGAGGGCCAGCATGGCTATATATGAGAGGCTGGAAAGGAGGGGGTGGGCTCCAGGGAGAGGAGAGGTGGGGGACAAGAAGAGCCTCCGGAAGGAGGGGGTTTGGCTTCTAGTGACTATGTATGTGTGTTGGAAGGACACAGAAGAACTGCGTCCTCTGAAAGGCCACGAGCGGAAGGAAACTGGGGAGTTTGTGTCAACCCCGCACCTGCCTGGAGTACAGTATGGGTGGGAGATCTGGCTGGACCTGAAGGCAAAGGCAGCTGTGCCCCACCAGAACAGAGTGGCAATAGGGTCCAGGCATGCTGGATTCCCTGAATTCATTCAGCGGATATTTTCTGGGCGCCTGCTGTATGCCAAGCCCAGTGTTGCAGGCTGGGGGTATAGGAGGCAGGACCTGGTATGGAGCACGGACAGAGACACAAATCCAGCATCGTGAGATGGAGGCTACTAGAGGAAGCCCACAGAGAGGAGAGCATCCGTGCAAGGGCTGGGGTGGGGGGGAGGCTGCACTGAAGACAAGATCAGCTCGGTGAGTCTCTAAGGATGAACTGGTATTTCCCAAGCAGATGGGGGGCATGGAAGACACTTTATGCTTGTATTTTGCAGAGCCTAATGGATGAGAAATATAGCTCAGATGGGGCTGGGTTGGAATTTGGGGGGGGCTCTGTGACTAACTGTGTGACCTGGGACAAATGACAACCCTCTGAGCCTGTTTCCTCACCTGTAAATTGGGAGAAGAATACTCCCTACCCTGTAGGGGGGTTTTAAAGACTGTGTGGAAACTGAGTGCATGCATAGCCCACAGTAATCATTATATTGGTTTTATATAATATAATAAGTATATGATCAATGAAACAGTTGTGGCTCTGATTCAGCCACAAGCCAGGCAAGCCGTTTCAGTTCTTTGGCTCTAATCCCTCATCTGTAAAATGGGCGCATTGGACCAAATGGCCGCCAACCTTCCTTCCAGCTTGAACATCCTATGATATATTGCTTTGCGTTACTAATTATCTTCTGTAGAATCTTCCTCTTCTAAATGCTCTTTAGCCTTTGCTGTCCCTGGAACAGTGCCTTGCTCATAGTCGGAGCTCAAGAAGTATGAGTGGAGTAATTATCTCATCACCAACTTTCTGTTTGCTTGAATCTCACATGATCACAAACAGCGTTCTTATTTAAGGGTTTCTTAAGACATGTTGAGACTTGAGCTCTTCCAACAGAATGAATGTGTTCTTTACAGGACTGAAAAAGGTGTGGGGCTTTGAACTTGAAGAGTCTGATGGATATCTATATTCTCAGGGCAGATGCAGGCAAAATGCTTGTTTCTGGCGCCCAGAGCTGCAGGTCGGTGGAAAGAAGAGCAGAAATGGTACTTTCTTGGAGGTACCAGCTGTCCCTGGGTGAGGGCCCACAGTGAGGACTTTGGGTAGTGGCTGGTGCCCCCTCTCCCTGTACATGCAGGGTGGTGATTCTCTGCTCCTCGGCTTTTGCCCCAGGTCACTTATCTTCCTTTTTAGTTCAATGTGTGGGTATTTCAGGTGCTAGAAAACTATCCTATGGTTCATGGGCATTACCAATCCAAATTTCTGTGTTCTGGGCCCTTTTCTTTTCTTCTTTTTTTTTTTTTTTTAAGATTTTATTTATTTATCCAAGAGATAGAGAGAGAGAGGTCATGAGCAGGGGGAAGGGGCAGAGGGAGAAGCAGGCTCGCTGTTGAGCAGGGAGTCCGATGCAGGACTGGATCCCAGGACTCTGGGATTATGACCTGAGCTGAAGGCAGGCGCTTAAGCGACTGAGCCACCCAGGCGCCCTTTTCTTTTTTCTTTTCTTTTTTTTCTCTTCTCTTCTTTTTTCCTTTCCTTTCCTTTCCTTTTTCCTTTCCTTTTCTTTTTTAATTTTAATTCCAGTATATTAACATCTAGTGTAATATTAGTTTCAGGTATACAGTATAGTGATTCAACACTTCCTTACATCACTGGTGTTCATCAAGATAAGTGACCTCTTAATCCCCGTCACCTATCACACCTCCACACCCCCGCCCCCTCCCGTCTGGTGGTTCTCTTTAGTGAAGCGCTTGTTTCTTGGTTTGTCTCTTTTTTTCTTTGCTCCTTTGAAATGCCACTGATGAGTGAAATCCACACACTTTGCAGACCCTCCTTCAAGAGACACAGAGCACGGGGGTGCCTTCTCTATGAACGCTCTGAGTCACCGACATGACTTCCATTTTGTTTGTAGGCAGGTGGAAAATGCATTCTATTAATGAGTCTTCTTGGACTTTATTAAAATGGATACCACTTTCCCCTTTAATAGGAACAGAAAATGGCCCTAAATTTGATCCGTTCTCATGAGGAAGATAGTATCAGGCTTGGAAAGGAAACAAACATGTATTTTTTCCTTATCACAGCATTCCCATTTTGATCCTGAAGACTTCTTGGGGTCGTAGTCTTCCTTCCCTCCCCTCCGCCGCTGCATTTAGTGTGATGTGGTTTTTCTCCCTTGGAAAAGGAGTCGTTGGCCTGTCATCTCGTGTGGTCTGTGGGGCTCCAGGGCATCCTCCAAGTCCCTAAAGAGGTTGAGTTGAACAACTCTGCAGTGGGTGAGAAAATACTCGGCCATTCACAGGATGCGGTTTTGCACTAACCGGCTCCTGACTAATCCCCCGGAGAAGCAGGAATAGGATGCATTTCTACCTGCTGGCAGCCGCCTCCAGCACGGTGCTCCCCTGGATTTCGCGTTATGTGGACACCAAGTCCGTGGGCTTTAATACAAGGAGCAGGGAGAAACCCACCAAAATCCCTAAAACCTTTCCGACATCTGTAATGTCCCATTTCTGCCGACCAGAATCTCATGCCAGTGATTTGCTCAACAGCCGGGTGATGACATGCTTTTTGGGTACGATATATACACTAGGCCATTAGTCCGCAAGCAGCAGTTGTCAGCTTTGTTCCCATTTAGAGTAATTTTCTCACTAATATGGCATATTCTTTGGGGATAAAATGCATTTTCCAGCCAGATATTCTCCCTAACAGTGAAGTTGGTTTAATGATCAGATTTCAGCCAAGGGAAGGTAAGCCTGCGATTACTTCAGGTCGTACACTGAAGCTACCCAAACCGAAAAGGCTTATTTTAAAACACATTCACATGAACAGGCAAAAACCTCTCCTTTCCAGATTAATGAAGCTCATTTGCGGGGAAACTTCGGCATGAATTTAAGAGCTAAGTAAGGTACTTAGAACCTGTTGGTGCAAAGCACACATAGGTACATATTTTTGAACTGTGACGATGGCTGGTGGGGTTTTAATAGGGGCAGTGATAACTGGGGGGCTCCAGAAAGGCAGGGGTCCGTAGGCCGACCCTCCCTGGAATGACAACACACGATTCCCACCCCCGCTCCACGCAGGCCTTGAATATTCGAATCAATTAAACAATTAATTCCCACCCTGCAAACTTGGATGTCAAGCTTCAGCCTGTGGCCAATTTCTTTGGTTGAATTATAACTCCCCTGAAAAGCAGCAGTTCCTAATGGAAAAGCTGACGGAGTCGTAAGTGCAAGTGGTGAGTGAAGCTGCTATAATTAACTCTGCTCTGGATCCCCCTCCCCCATTAATATTTGAAAGATTTTTAATTAAAATAATTACACGAATTTATGAAAAATACTCAAGCACCTGAAGTATTTCTACGGCGCCCCCTGGTCTCAGTGGTGCTCCTTCCTGGTGTCACTTGGCTGTGGATTTCCATCCCTTGATCACCCTGGGCCCAGCTGGGGGTGGGGGGGGGGGAGGGGGGATTTAGTTCCGAAGCCGAGAACTTCTCCTCCCTTTTACCTTTGTGATCTCCGTCTGAGGAGCAGCATGTCCACAACCAGCCTTCTTGGCTTGTCAACACTGATTATTGTTCTTTTTTTCCTCTCTTGCTTTTGTTCCTCTTTTCCGTTTACTCCCCACTCTTGATTATGCTCCTGCAATGATACTGATACTCAGGAGACTTTTCTCCCTTCTTCGCTTTGTGTACAGAACCGCTAAGACCCTATAGTGAGCGGGTGTGGGGGTATGGGGGGTGGGGTCAGCAAACTTTCTCTGCGAAGGGCCAGATGGGGACTATTTCAAGCTTTTCGGGTCCCCTGGCCTCTGTGGCCCCTCAACTCTTCACACAAGCAGACGTGGACCATACATAAATGCGTAAGCGTGGCCGTGTCCCAATAAAACTTTATTTGTGGACAGGAAAACTTGAATTTCGTGTCATTTTTAACATGTCACAAAACGTTCTGCTTTTAATTTTTTCCCAGCCATTTATTTACACTTGTAAAAACTATTCTTACCTAATGAGCCATTACGAAGCAAGCAGCAGGCAGGGGTTTGGCCCTCGGGGCATAGTGTGCCCATCCGTGGTGGCTTTTCATCTGGGCTCAGACTGCTTGGCTCCTCTGGCTGTTGCAGGGTCCTAGCTGTGTGTCTGTGGGCCGGTGGTTAGCCCTCCCTGTGCCTCAGCCTGTCTGTATGAGGGGGACAGTGATGGTTCTCTCCTTGGAGTCTGGTTGTGATGATTCAGTGTAATGGTAGCAACCATACTGCTCACCCAGGGACAGCTCATCTTGGCTCTGGCATTAATTTGCTGTGTGATCTTGAACAAATGACCAGACTTTTCTAGACCTCGGATCCCTCATTTATTACAACAAACAAAACCCCAAAACACCGGGGCTTGGACTAGAACATCCAGGGGCCGGGTCTGGCCCCAGGGGACCTGATCCCCCCTGGGGTGAGTACTGCATTTATTGGCATCAGGATGGTGGCCCCTGGTGGGCTTTGCTTCTTGGGGGGTTCAGATTCTGCAACTGTTGAGCGAACATGCCCTAAACCAGGACAGTCATCTCTTGGGCGCTCCTTGGGAGAAAGGACTGGGCCCTTTTGTTTTTGTGCCTGGCCCCAGTGTTGAGCATTTCCAGGTATTCTGATGGCTCTTACTGTCCTCATCAGTCCCCGTGCTGTAAACCATGAAATCCACTGGGAGAGGCTGAGACTGACCCCAGATCACTCAGGAGTTTGAACTAAGGTTGTCCTGACTCCAGAGGCCAAACTTGAGCCATTCTCCTTATGATTGTTGCCATGTCTATATATCACCTATATTGCTGCTGTCTACTTAATATTTTAAAAATAGTCTCACTCTTTGTACTTAGGCTCCTTCTAAAAATTTTCTTTAGAACCAAATTGATTTTGTAGTAGAGCTATGATGTGCTATTTATATTTTAGCTAATTAACATTTTTAAAAAAGTAAATGAGTGTGTAATGTGGGCCATTGAAAATCATCTTAAGGGGGGTTGGTTATCTTAAGGGTGTCTGCTCTTCAGAAAACATTGCATTAGGCTCTGTGCTCCCAGCTAAATGTGGCCAGAGCCTTGGCATCTGGCCAGTCCTTCGGATGGCTCAGCCCTTCCTATGGCCTTGGCAGCCATTTCCAACTCCTGTTGGGCCCCACGTCCAGACTAGCACTTGTCTTCCTCCCACCTCCTCCCCAGCTTGCTGCAGAGCCACCTTTTGCAGCTGCCAGGCACACCAGGTCCCTGGTCACCAGACTGCACTTGCCATCCTTCCTGCCCTCTTGGCCCCCACCCCCACACGGGGATGTTCTTGACTTCTTCTTCTTCTTCTTTTTTGATATTCTTGACTTCTGAGTGCCTTGGGAAATGGCCATTTTTGGTCCCATCTGCTCTACAGCTTAGTGCCGTGGAAGGAATTCCGGCCTCCCTGAGACCTGAATTCTGATCCCAACTGGGCCTCTTGCCAGCTACGTGGTCTCACTCAGAAAGCCGGACTCCCTTTAGGCCTCAGTCTGCTTACCTGTAAGATGGGGGTATTAGTAATTTTTTCAGGGATCTCATGAGGATGTACAAGAGGAAGGTCTTGAATGCGCTAAGTAAGAAGAAATACTGTGTCTCTGTAAAGAGCAGAGGCTGTGGAGGCTGACCTGCGATCCAGCCCCACTCCCCGTCACGGCCACTGCCTCCTGGCGACGGAACCGGCTGAGCTAGAATGTTGATGATGGCCTGTCAGTGGAATTACAGATTCCCGGCACCACCTCTGTCTGCTTCCTTCCCCCCATGGCATTTCTTTGTCTAAATATGGCTCTCCTCTGGACACATCCAGAAGTAAGAGTCTTCTCCAGGAACCCGGGAGATATCCGAGCAACCAAGTTGAGCCGCTGTGGCTGCCGGCCCCAGCCCCGTGCTACCATTGACTTGTACTTGAATCCATCTCCTGTTGATTTTATGAGAACTTCCCCTGAAAATCCCCATGTTCAAAGACGACATTGGGGAACCATGGAGCAGGCTCATCATTTGAATAATCAGCCATTTAGTGACATGTCTAGCCTAGTTTAATGACTGAATCAGTGAAAGTATGACCCCGAGTGCCGGTTAACTTTTAAAATAGCTGTGCCCACTGCGTGACACAGCCAACAGGAAGCCATTAAGGCGTGAGCAATTACCACTTCCATCCATCGGCAAAGTCCCTATTTTATTTTAATCTGCGTAAGTGCATTTTCTGCACGAGGTTAAAATAGAAATCCCTTCTCCTGAACAAGACTGGTTTTCTGGCTGACTTGAGAGCACAATTTACAACTGATTTAATTTGTTCTTCACAAACATTCCTAATGACATTACCCCGGTGCATATACAGACTGCCTCCTCTTATTCCATTAACTCCCAAATCGGGTTTAAAGACCATATTGATGCTAGATGTTATTATGGGTGATTATCAAAACAACAGACAACTCGGCAAAGTGTTTACTAACTGGTTTATATATAATTTCTGTAATAACGACAACAGATGGTAATGCTACAAACACTAAATCACGCTTTTCGCGGCTGAAACAAATTGGCAGCCTGCGGTACAGAAATGGTGTACGTAGCTGTATACAGATGCTTCGCTCATCAGCTATGGTGTTCATCTTATTAGGAAATGGGTCTGTTACCGCTATTACAGGTAATCTTTCCATTTACAATTACAAAATGTATATTTTCAATGAAAATGGTTTTCAGCAGCCAAGCTGCCTGAAGGATATTTCCCCTCTAATTACCGGCCCTGTGAATGTGTGCCCCTGGCCAAGCCACGCACGGGGGTGTTTGTCCTAGTTAATGGTGGCGGCTGCATTTCACTTGTGCCAAGAGGAGTCTCCTCTCAAAGACCCTCCACCTCTCGTTGGAAAGGCCACAATGCAGCCCTAGGAGGCGGGTCCCTCAGTGCTTTAGAAGCAGTGTGTGAAGAGGGTGAAAAGCAGCGGAGCACGGAGGGGGCCCTTCCTGGTGCTAGCGGATGTGGCCTGCGAGGCTCCAGTCTCCTGAGAGCGTGAGTTTCAGATGTGGGAGAGACCACGGCATTGATCAGCCCTGCCTGCGCGGTTTAAATATGGGAAGTGGGGGGCGCCCGGGTGGCTCAGTTGGTTGAGCAGCCAACTCTGGATTTCGGCTCAGGTCATGATCTCAGGGTGGTGGGATTGAGCCCCGCCTTGGGCTCTGCGCTCTGCACGGAGTCTACTTGTCCCTCTCCCCCCGCCCCTGCACCCTTCCTCAAACACATGAAAAAAATTAAAAAGATGGGAAGCTGATGTCCAGAAGGCCCAAGGAGGAAGGGACTTGCCCAGGTCGTGGAGTGGCGGGGCTACGACACTTAGGAAGGCCCCGATTGGGAGCACAATATTTCTTCTGCTCCAAGTGGGAGCCCTGTGCCATGCCAGACGTCATCGGTGCTCCCCAGCACACCGAATGCTAAGAAAGACAGTGGTCAGAGTCTTAGCAGCCCTCACTGAATTCCGCAGACAACCAGGGCAAATGAGCACGGCTGTCTCCCAGGACAAGTGAAGACACCAGGGGACAGCAGGGTGAAGTCACTTGTCGTGATCCTGTGAAGCTGCAGGATTAAGATTTGAATCCAGAGTCTGGGCTTAATCACTGAGCATGACTGCCTTTCCATAGCAGGGGCCTGGGTGCCTGTGGTCTCTTAGGGGAAACCAAGGAAACAACCCTGAGGGGAACAAGGGGCCAAAAGGCAGGTGTTGTGGGCAGTTCCAACCTTGTGGGGCGCCCAGCCTTAAGTTCCTTGACCTTTCACATTTCCCGTCAAGGTGTCAGCTGCTTCCTCCCCCAGCCAGCTGAGAGCCAGAGCCCCACAGCTGGCGGGAGAAGCGGGCTGTGGATGCTAAGGAGCTGGAATGAGGGTTGGACTCTGGGCCCACTTGCCCGCCTACGGGCTCAGCTGCTTACCAACCGTGACACTCAGGGGGCTCCCTCACCTTCACCTTCGGCAGCCTCATCTGCAGAGGGAGGCTGACCACAGTGCCCACGTCCTAACCACAGCGCAGGTGGAGGCGGGGGCTTCTCTGTGCCTCAGATCACAGATGTCATGGAGCGGGGACAGATGAAGTGGAGGCCCAGAGTGGAGGTGGCCGGCACCAGCTGTGGTGTAAGTGCTTCCTGGCTCGGCTCACGCCCAGTGCTCTGGAGACACCGCTGGGCCCCCACGGAGTTGGCCCTGACGACTGACCCCGGACAGGACCCGGCCACGCTCTGGTGAGAAGCCAATCACGCGCTTCCCAATGACCACTTTGTGAAGAGACAAAGAATCGTTTCCTCCCTGTAATTTTCTGCATGGAGCTCTCTCTACTGTCCCCCCGGCCACTTCCCTCTGACCTCGGAGGCGGCCCCGCACCCCGGCCACATGGCCCTGTCTCTTCCCCTGCACAATGAGCCGCTGTTCTGGAGCTTGTCACCAAAGAGTGGTGCCTGTCCTTCGTGGTCTGGAAGGAAGCACCTGGTCTGGGTGAATTTTCGGAAGGACCCCCGCCTGGGCCTGGGGCCTCACCAGCAAGGCTGCGCGGGCCTCCACCCGGGCCAAGCGTTTGCCGGGAAAAGCATGAACTCACAGCGTGGGCCCTGCAGGCCTTCTCTCTTCTACCCTACAATTGCTCCTTGGCCTTGGGAGGGCCGTGTGGCCGGTGGAAGAAGCCCTTGGGAACCAAATTTGAGTTTAAAGCCCAGCTTGTGGCTTATTTGACCAATAACAAGTAAACTTTTCCTCTTTGAGTCTCAGTCTTATCTTTAAAGTGGGGATAATAGAACCTCCGTGGGACCACTCAGCACGAAATGGGCTCTCACAAAATGGAAGCTTTTATTAGCCATCTCTATGACCTCTATGAGATTTGTGGGATTATTAGACATTTGACATTCTTTCCAGAATCCACACCAGTGGGAAGGTTGGCTGTGCTTCTGGTATCTCTGTGCCTTCTCCAATGGCTAGAATCTGGGAAACCTGTCCTTGGCCACTTCCAAACCAAACTCATAATCACAGGCTGATTTTAACCCATTAACCTATTCCAAAGGAGGACCTCTTTGTAGTTAACATAATACACTGATTGGGTATGTGAAAATAATATCGGGATTACATGATATGAAAGAAAATATTTGAGGGGCAGTCGGTTGAGCATCTGACTTCAGCTCAGGTCACGATCTTGGGGTCCTGGGATCAAGGCCTGCCTCCATCTCTGTGCTCAGCGGGGAGTTTGCTTGTCCCTCTCCCTCTGCCCCTCCTCCATGCTTGTGCACACGCATCTGCTGCCTCTCAACTAAATAAAATCTTAAAAAAAAAATATTTGAGTTCTAGTGAATGAAATTTAGTCTTTTAGGACAATATTTTCTTTCAATGGGAAATTTCATCTGATGAAATATCGAGAGAGTAGAGAGAACACTGGAATTTGCAAAACAAAAACAAAAACAAAACAAAAAACAGGCCTGATAAAAAGTCCTTGCTCTACATTATGGTAGTCAGGGGATCTTAGGCCTCAGTTTCCCCATCTCTAAAATGGGGGCAGGATGGGGTTTGAACTATTCCACGCCTAAGGATCTCACAGCTCTGACGTTTCCCTGGTCTGCAACTGTTGGAAGTCTAGTAAGCAGAAAGAATTCTAGAAGCTGCCCTGGGGGACCCCCCTGGCTGAGCAAGAACCAGGTCTCTGCAACCTTTCCGGGCTATGGAAGCCAGCTCAGAACCACCTTAAACACACGGTGCGAGAGGCCTGCCCCTCTCCCCCACTGTCTGCATCACGGTGCTGGCATAATTAACAGACAGGTTGCAAAGTGTATCTAGCATATCTAGCAGGTTTTAAAAAATGCCTCCCAAAGATTATAAAAGACTTTAATTAGAATTTCACAAAGGTAGAGTCTGAGGATTTGCTAATTGCCATTCCAGATTTTTTTTTCCAGGGTTCAGGGCAGCTTCAGAGATAGGAAAGAGCGAACAGTGTTTTAAGGCCACAGGACAATGTGACAACAGTGATAGATATGCTAATTTCTTCATTCACTCCACTTCACTTCTTTTATTCCTTCCAATTAAAGCAAATGCTACTGAAACTGTAATTAAGCTGGGGCTGGGCCCTGATTGCCTGCTGTTTTAATGAAACCCTATTGATTTTTCTTTTCTTTCTAATGGCCACACATGATGCTCGGTGGTCAAGCACGTGCCCTGCTACAATGCCCCCCAGCAGAACTGAATTTTGGCCTGGGAAAATGGCGGCCCGATGGAGAAGCTACTAGACGTGGCGGCAGTGGGGTGGAAGGCTCTCCCTGGTGAGGCCACGCTGTGTTGAAAACCCCCTCTATGATCATCCAGAAGAAATGAAATGCCTTGGGGAGGAATTCAGACGCCCTTTTATTCTAGTGCTGTTTCCATAAGGAGCAGCGTGGTAGTTAAACTCTAGTGGCTTACCTAAGCTGGATGTTAAAATCTGGGCAATTTGGAGCCCTGGAAATAGACGTTCTTGACAGATGTTCACAAACCAGAGGGCCGTTTTGGAGACGAAGTATCAGAAGAACATTTTGCTACTCTTTGGCATTAATTTGAGAATGAAGTTGTTTTTTTTTTTAAATGAAGCATCTCTCTGAAATTATTCTCCCACATACACCCCTACCCTGCCGTGAATATGGAGATTTAATGCCAATAAAATGAGGGGGAAGAGTATTGGCAATGGGGCATTTCAGTAGCTCAACAGATATTTAAGGTGCAAATTAATATTCTGATCTGAAAGTAGGGTTTTGGGTTTTGTGGGTGGTTTTCTGTATCTAGCAGTAGGGTTCCCTCTGTGGGACCTGGAAGGAAGCATGAATCCTCCAGAACCCTAAGGGGTCTGAGCAGAATTGTTGCTCAGCCTCCCTGGCCCTTATCAGAACCTCGGGGCTGCCATTCCCGGTTGGGGAATAGGAGGGACGGGAGACGGGACACCCATCCCAACAAACTGCATCTTCTCTTCCTCATTCTTCTCATGCTCCTTCTCTCCCTCTCCCCTGCCAAATTCTCATGGGTCTGTGAACTTCTTCCCATACTGGGGCGATTGGATGACATTCTTAGAATCTGAGTGGACACACTCTTGCTGTTGTGATAAAAACCTGCTGGAGAGGAGCGTCTGGGGGGCTCAGTCGGTAAGCGTCTGACTCTTGATTTCGGCTCAGGTTACGATCTCAGGATCGTTAGATCAAGCCCCTCATCCAGCTCTGCGCTCAGCGGGGAGTCTGCTTGAGATTCTCTCTCTCCCTCTCCCTCTGATGCCCTCCCCCCCCTTAAAAAAACCCAACACCTGCTGGATCACGAGACTTACACTCTCCCCAGCCTCGCCAAAACACTAGGGGTGGCATTATCATTATCAGCTCGGCATCCCTCCAATTCATCCACTGCCTCCCCTGTTGTACTTCATTGGATAGAAGAGGGGACCAGCCAAAGGGGATCAGGGCAATTACTAAAGTTATGTAGCCGAAGCTTGGAACGTGGGTCCAAAGCAGATTGCTCTCCAGGGAGGAAGAACAAGGATGAACCATGTCAGGATAATGTTGGTTCAAGTCTTGCCTTCATCATGGACCTGGGATACTGACTTGGCCCCGCCCCTTGTCCCTTGCAAGGCAGCCCATCTCTCCTCTCCCTGAGTAAGATGTCAACTCCCTGAGGGTAGGGTGGAGGGCAGGGTTTGTCCCCTTCAGCATGGCTGACATTTCCGGCCGGATGGTTCTTTGTCGTGGTGGCGGTAGGGGCCAGGGGCCAGGGGCTGTGCCACCGTGTACTCACTGTAGGATGTTTAGCGGCACCCCTGGCCTCAACCCACTGCGCGCCCGGGGAACCTCCGCAGCTGTGACAACCAAACATGTCCCCAGACATTGCAGGTGTCCTCTGGGGGAGAAAATGGCTCTTGCTTGAAAATCACTGGTCTGGGCATTTGTGTTTTGTTTGCTTGAAACATAGTATCAGTTTAAAATCTACACACCAAATGCTTTGTTTTGGTCTAATGGTTTATGTCATTGTTTATGATTATGTAACGATATTCTTGTTTTGAATAAAAATGAAAAGTCAGAATTCAGATTGAAAGACTAGACAAGAAGACCATATCGATATATATATATATTTTTTAAGACCCTAGAACCTTCTCCAAGGAAATTTTCAAGGAAGAGCATGGGCTGGGAGTCAGAAGACCCGCATGTGGTCTCAGTCTGCTCCTTGCTGGCTGGTATGTGGGCAAGTCCCAAGTTCCCCGAGCCATGAGTTTTCGTCATTAATGTGAGCAGGATGTTGTAGTGATTCATCTCCGAGGGTCCTGGTAGGATTGACATTCTTAATAATTGAACAGAAGCATAACGAGTAATACAAGTGCGGAATCAGGGAATTTCCAGTTATGGGCAAAATTCATGTCATCTGAGCAAGGCAAGGAGACAGAGAGAGAGAATAAGGGAGAGAACTGATGCGAGAAGCTGGCACCCAAAATTCACAAGAAATTGTGAATATTCCCTCAATAATCTGGCTTCAAATCATCCAGAGGTTTCCATGCAGACTCTTGGATGCCCATGTCTTTGTCTAAGGAAAGTCATATGGAAGATTGGATTCCTTTTACAGAGATTTGCTTTACCTTTATGTCAGGATGGTTAGAAAAAAAAAAAAAAGTGTTGCCTTGTGGCCGAGGACTGCTTGCATCCCTGCTGACACCGCTCACGGTCGGGGAGAAGTCTGTTCTGAGACGTTGCAGGATTCTAGAAGTAAGGAAGCAGATGGCACTTGCAGGGAGACTGCCAGAGCCAACCTCCTCAGAGAAGAGAGAGAGAAAATTTAGAATTGTTTGAAGAGCAAGGGTAAACTCTCTTAAAGCTGCTCTTCTTCCCAGGGCAGACCCACCCAAAGCAGAGCACTGACAGCTTCTTCTCCACTCCGAATGGACCAGTGGAAGAGAATGGCTTCTATTTGGGAAGGACCCGGCTTCCCGTGTGGGCAACAAAAAAAAGCCCTCCCTCCCCACTTCTTTGCCTTCAATTTATCTTTGAGGACTCACATCTATAGGGACAAGCCGTTTTTGAAACCCCGCAGAACCAATGACCTTCTTTTTACAGATAAAGAGGAAAGAAAGCCAGATTTTTTTTTAATTGGTTTTTTAGAAATTTTAAAAAATTGGTTTTTAAAAAATGACAGAGATGAAAGACCCCTTTTCTTGGTGTTACCTCTGACATCTTGCTTGTTTAGGACCGGAGAGAGGAAAAAACGGACCCCAGGAATGGAGCTGCAGGGACCCTGGAAAAAGGGGACACTATCACGCCACTGCCGAGTTCTGTCAACTGTCAAGTTAATTAGAACGAAATTAAAAACACATTTGCCAAGATGTTCCGCAGCCAAACCAGTTAAATAGAGATTTTAACAAAATTGAAAGCATATTATACTGAGATTTGTGGATCCTGGCCCGGTGAGTGAGTGCTGAAAGTGTGATAAAATAACAAAATTGCTGCCTAATAATCTATAGAATAATATTGTCAACTAATGGATTATAATAAAATAAAAGCTGTTATTAGGGTAAAACATTATAACAAAAATCCAACTTTATTTGCAGCACCTCCCCCTTAATGGTTGTGAGCATTTTGAAAGGTAATTTAAACAAGTACATTGTATCCTTATTGAAACTGCTTCATCTCGCTGGCTGCTGAAAATGGCTTTAACCATCTCTCTGAACAAAAGCACCCCTAATAAGACAACAAAAAGCCCAAAGCAATGGCCCAGCAGCGTTGCGCTCTGGCAAGGAGGAGCGGAGCCTCTAAACCAGCAGCTTTCTCCTTGCATGTAATTAGATGAATTAAAAGGACAAAGTGGTTAATGTAACTGTTGTCCGGGAGGGGGCCTAGCCCTTTCCATCCCATCCATTTCAGACAAGAGCCTGTGGCTTTTGCTTCAGCAATGAGGAGAAGAATGTTGGCGGTAGGGAAATTAACAAGCTTAATCTACGAGGAATCTGCTCTGAGTCACGGTCCGCATGTATCTCGAGCAACGAAAGGCTACTCATTCCTGCCTCCCTTTTATATGCCTAATAAAACTTACAATAAATTAACTGCATTTTAGTTTGCAGCCAGGCTCTGTTAATCAGGCACGAGGCGCCAGGTAGTCAAGTTACAAGGAGCCTTCAACTGGTGCATTTCAGTTATGCGGTAAGGAGGGTGGGAGCTCCTCTAATTAGCCTTCCTTCCGGTGTTGATGGGTCATCACTCCGGTCTCATGTTTTTTAGTCACGGGGTGGTGAGAAGGGAGGTCTACCTTATCCATCCAGGTCACTCGACTGAGGGGAGGTGGGACGCGTTCTTGGGAGAAAATCTTTCTTAGACAAATTGATTCTCCATTTATAGTTCTCCATAGAATGATCCACAGAATGGATCCCATGAAGTTTCCTTGATCACTGTACACATTGTTTTTTTTCCATGAGCTACTCCAGTTCTTCACACTCACCTATCGGGAATGCTACCATCAGGGGAATATCTCATAGTAAAAAGCAAAACGAATTCTCGTTCGGGCCTTTGGTTTCATTCTCTGTAGACCTGGGAAACCGATCCAGTTGGGTCCAGTGCCGGAGAGGCTGCAGACCCGTGAGAGGCTTTACTCCATTGCTATCTGCCATTTTGTACTCTTGGCCTAGCACTGACTCAGAACAGCAACTTGGAGCCTTCCTTGACCTATTGGCAAATTATGATTTTGTTTTATTATAAAAAATAGAAAGGGGAAAATTAAATTCATTAGCTCCAATTACTAAATGATTCATCTGGCTGGTTAATGAAGCTGCACATTATGCTAACAAGATAAAGGCAAAGAATAACATGTGGGATCAGTGGCTACAGGCAAGCTGTGCTCTGCTCCGTTGGAAACGCACAGCTGAGGAGTCTGTACCTTGAGATGGATGACATGACCTGGGGTTGCTGGCAGGGGA
Organism: Mirounga angustirostris; assembly: GCF_029215605.1. Classification (NCBI taxonomy): domain Eukaryota; kingdom Metazoa; phylum Chordata; class Mammalia; order Carnivora; family Phocidae; genus Mirounga; species Mirounga angustirostris. The sequence goes on from NW_026991714.1 coordinate 146,303,766, forward strand.
GGCTGAAGGGGAGAGACAGGAAGAAGGGGTGCTCTGTCTGCCTCTCCGGGAGATCTGAGGAGGCTGAGTCAGGGCTGACAACACTCTGGTGGTACTGGTGGGGGGGATCCTTCTCTTGCTTTCTGGGTGGGGAAGGCTAATGGAGACTTCACTGGAAGCCCCACGCTGCTAACAGAAATGGTGCCAGGCCATCCCAGGGAGGGTTGGGCTCAAGGCTCAAGGCCCCTTGAGGCTCTGGAGCTTCAATAACCTCCAGGTTGGGGATATAGGGTCAGTAGGAACAGAGAGACTGTGGAGAGAGTCCATGTTCTCTGTTCTCAGCCATTTCCTGGGCCATAGTTGAGCTTGGGCTCACAGCGGAGGTGAGGCTGGATCCTTGGAGCCAAACCGTATGGATTTCAATCCTGGTTCCTCTCAGCCTCAGCTCTGGGACCTCAGGCAGGCTTTTCCTCATCTGTAAAATGGACAGAACCATAGCACAAACCTTGTAGATTTAAGTATTAGTTTTTTGTTTTTTTTTTTTAAGGTAAGTATTGTTAGTAGTAGTTGTGGTCCTATGGCTGTCATCGCTCCCACCCCCCCCACCATGGGCCACTACTGCACCCCATACTTCCCCTCACCTTTGTCCTGATCACATCCATTGTTCATGTTTCTAGATGAGGGGGCCTCAGGCCACCCAGGGAGGCCTCAGAATACTGCTTATGGAAAAGGATTGCCAGATTTTTCCATTCACTTCCCCTGAGCAAACACATACATGGGTCACTGTTGAAGCTGTTGACTCCAGCAGGCCTGTCCTCTCACCGGACTTCACTATCTCCACTTTGCTTCTTGGAATTCTAGCTCCTACTCTCTGATTTCCCTGGGCACTCATCCCTAACTGGCTGCCAGAAGCAGGTGGGCCTCCAGCTGCTTTGCAAATGGCCATCAGATGACTCTGTCATTATTCCCACCGCTTGAACGGAGTCAATCTGATCCCCATTCTGTAAAAAACATTCATCAAATAGCAAGAATAACCCAATTTTCAAGGCAACCTATTTCTATGCTGCACAGCAAAAGAAACCCGGGATTTTGAGTTTGAATCCCAGCCCTCCTACGAGTTGTGTAACTTTGGCCAAATCCCTTCACCTCTTGGGGATTGGTGACAATAATGCGCCTTGCGGATGGTGGGGGAGGTTGTGAGTGAGGCTCTTTGGAAAGGGCGGAGCGTTCGATCACATGTCCACGTGTGCATGGGAGTCCTCTTCCTGGCCGTCTGCAGTGGTGGGAAAGTGGAGCATCTGTGCCGCCCATCAAGTTCCTGCTTCCGAGGAGCTGGGCTGGGTAACTGGGCCAGTAGGTTGAAGTGCATGTTGCCTGTTGGCACCATCACTTTGATGCTTCCTGCACCCGGCGTTTCTAGCCCGTTGCCTGGGCAGAGGAGTGATGCCCAGTGCAGCGTGCCTAGAGGTTCATCTTCTGCCCTTCACCCACGTAGATGTGTCATTGTCTCCTCCCCTCTCTGCAGATTAGCACCTGTATTACGGCTGTTGTCATCAGAATTGTCCTCATCTTGGTCATAATCATCTCAGCCTTTATCAGCCAGCTCCTGGTTTAAATAAAAAAAAGGCATCTTAACACTGGGAAGAGTGTGAGTCAGAGACACTCTGAGATAATTTGAGGTTTGCCCATCCTTTCCACCACCATCACTCTTGCTTACGACCCGGGCTCCAGGCGTTGCAAGACCAGGATGGTAATCCGGAGTCATAGTTTGTCCGGAGGCTGGGAAGCTCTGGACAAGTCTGAATGTTGCTAATAGTTGTGGCAATCTGGCTTCTGTGGGCATCAAATGTGTTTTTTCCAAAAGATTATAACTTTGCAAAATTATGTTAAACCAATGAGCAATGTGAATGGGCTTAGGGCCTCTTGTAAATGGTCTTTTCCTCAATATAATTTGATAGCAACATGTGCTTTGTCGGGTGGAAGCCTTTGTGTTACAGTGTCCCAGAAAGTCCATGGAAAAGGAAAGGAATGTGTGAACATTCAATTTTTTAAAAAGTAAAAATATTAAAAAGAAGCAGGAATAATATGTTGCTTTGGAGTTTGGGGTTTCGCTCTGGTTGTTTTTACTATTGTCTTCTTTTCTTTTCTTTTCTTTTCTTTTCTTTTCTTTTCTTTCTTTCTTTCTTTCTTTTTTTCTTCCTTTCTTTCTTTGTCTCTCTCTCTCTCTCTTTCCTTGATAACAACTGTGTCTAGTGTGGAGGATGGAGATGGGGCTGCCGCGGAAGCCTCGTGGGTGTTGGGAGAGGATATGGATGAGGACACCAGGGACAGTGCTTTTGTACATGCAGCTTCAGATGGATCTTGGTGACAGCTGGACAGGGCTGTCCACAGCTTGGGCACTCAGGCCAGACACAGAGCCTGGGAAGTCTACCGTAGTACACGAGTCAAGAAGAGCTTCGGGGACAAAGTGGGCAGTGGGTATGGGGCAGGGAGACAGGCAAGGGCAAGGCTGACTGGTCGGTGAGTCCCTGAGTGCAGAGGCTAGAGCACGAGTGAGTGAGACCTTGACCTCCTTGTGGTATGTCTACGAGCCTCAGCTTGCAGGTGTCTGACAAGGCCCTGGTGCCAGAATGGGGAGCCCAGGGACCATGGGAGGCCCTGATTCTGGGATACAGGAGAACATGCTGCATTCTTCTGCTTCCTGGCCGGAAAACAGGTCACCAAACCTTTCATCTCAGAGCCTGAGAGGGGAGGGGCAGGGGAGACCTCAGGCTCCAGACTAGTGCAGCCACGTAGCATAAAGCTAAAATCAGGACTGGTGGAGGGAGCCATCTTCAAATATGAACTTGGTGAATTTAACGTTCACAGATTTCAAAAACAGAGTAGAAGTGGCCATTTCTGATGGGAGGCCCTGCTGATGTGATGCATTAGGAGCAGGACGAGTCAGGAAGGCTCCGATTGCTCCATTCCACGGAGAAATGGCTCCTAACTTGGCTCCCAGTTAGAAAGCTCTCGAAGCTGGAAGGCTGACAGATGGAGGCGGGAGGGAGGCACAGGGAGTGAGTCAGCCATTCCCTAGGTGCTGGTGCGGCCTCCAGCTGGCTTCGTTTGGACTGATGTCATCCGTTTGTAGTTCTCGATGTTTTAAAAAAATTTGCTGTTCATCTGTGCTTAGAGATCTTTTAGCAATGTGCTTGTTGGGTTTGGAAGCATCCTCTGAGATCCTGAGTGATGCGTTTGGGGAAAGTTCTGGAAGCAGGCACTGGGTCACGGTGCCTTCCAGTTCCTCCCCCACTCACCTTCCGAAGACCCCGTTGGGCACCCAGCCGGCAACGCCCCGAAGCTGCCACAGCAGGTCACCTCTGGGCGCACCAGTCCTCCAAACTCCCTTGGCCTCACTGAATGCACCAGCTGGAAACACGAGCCACAAATATTCCAGAAGGATCTTGGGTACCAGGTGGGCACTGCTCTCTGTTCTTTAAATGCCACAGGGTAAGGAAGAAGCCACTACCCTTGGGCTTTCTGCTGCCACTGCCTGGACCACTTCATCAACTGTCAATTTATCCAGAGGCCTTTCTGATCACCTGCTCACAATGGCAGCCCTCCCTGCCCTCCCTCTTTCTTTAGTCTTCCCCAGGCTGCTATCCCCACCCGGCATCCTCTGTGTTCTCCCTGTGTACTTGTTCCCTGGCTGTCTCTTCTCACTGGAATGCATGCTCCGCGAGGGCCAGGCTCTCGGGCTGGCTCACTGCTGTCTTCCATGCTGTTGGCGTGCAGTGTATGAAACAAGCCCACCCAGCCTGGCCTGGCTGAGCCTATCTCTCAGTTTGTCTATTGTATTCATTCAGCAAATATTGAGTGTCTGCTGTGGGTGAGGCATGTGCTGGGCCCTGGGACACAGTGAGGAGCAGAAATGGAGTGGTTCCACCCCTATTTGTGGGATGCAGGGAAGCTTGCATTCCACAGGGGAGGCAGCCATTGATAAAAAAAAAAGTCACGTAACTAAATACATTTCGCACCTAATCATGAGGGCAAGGAGGAAAGGTCCCCCGGGAGTGGGTCGGGAGCCTGGCTTGGCAGGGTGGCGGACGCATCTGGGCAGGCTTCCCTGAGGAGGTGACGTTTGAGATGGGATCTGAAGGAGAAGCAGCCAACAAGGGGGTGAGCTGGTGAAGGCGGGGGCACAGGGGGAAAGCATTCCAGAGACAGCGAACAGGATGTGGGGACGTCCTGAAACAGGAAAGATGATGGTACTATTGAGGGATTAAGCAAAGGACAGCAGTTTCTTCCTACCTTCGGCTGAATCCTTGTGGAGACATCTGTTTCATTCATTCTGGGTCAAGGTTTCAAAATGACCTTGCCTTTTGCAAAACTTCCTGAACATGTTATTTGTGCCTTCCAGAATGTACTTGGCACCTTCTGGACATCCATGCCTTCCTAGGCCTGTTCTGCCCAGGAAAAGCCCTGCGGGGAGCCCCTGGTAGCCAGCCCCCGTCTGAACCCCATGTCTACACTGTCACAGTCACACCCCCAGTGCCTCTGGCAACCTCTCCAGTGACATCCCAGCTCCACTTCTTAGGGAAGTTTTCAATTAAAGCGTAATTGGGTGGGAGGCGTGAAAACAAAGTGCCAACAGTTGATACAGGGCCACCCCTTCTACCACCTGAGCGGTGGAACATGGGAGTAACAGTCTAGAGCTTCTCATACAACAGGCCTCTTTTAAATATGTAAAATATAACATCCCACCTCTCTGATAATTATTTAATAATACAGTGAGTTAGGCCTGAGTTGTGAAAATCCTGACCTGGGTAATTACAGTGCATACTGCTCTAATTAATGGCTTTAGGAGATCTGTTTTCTAAAATTAGATTCTCTCTGTGACTGTCATGAACAACGGCACCATTTTGGTGGAGGGACAAGGTGGTTTTCCCTGTGACCAAACGTTGACCTTGGTGGTGATTTCTAACCGACTCTCATTGGCTGCTTCGTGGGGAGGGGCTGTTGCCCCACAGACACCAGACTGCAAAGCCAGAGACAGTTTCTAAGTCCTGGGGCATCTTTCTATCAAGAGGGGAAAGAAAGTCATCCTGCCCAGGTCTCACTTGAAAGCCAGGCATTGGAAGCCTTCATCCTGCAACAGGGGTTCAGCCCCTGTATGCAGTGAGGCCCATGTGGGTGCATCAGCTACGTAGGGAGTGAAGTCCAAACAACCTTCCAACTTGGCCTCCACTTTTTTTTTTTTTAAAGATTTATTTATTTATTTGAGAGAGAGAGCAGGAGGAGGGGCAGAGAGAGAGGGAGAGGGAAAGAATCTCAAGCAGACTCCCCGCAGAGCGGAGAGCCTGACATGGGGCTCGATCTTATGGCCCTGAGATCATGACCTGAGCTGAAATCAAGAGTCAGACGCTCCATTGACTGAGCCACCCAGGTGCCCCTCTGCCTCCACTTTTGAGAAGCACTTAGTTTGTTTACCTCATAAAGGTATTTTTTGAGCACCTACTGATTACCAGGTCCTCTGTGAGAGTTCCTGCCCCCGAGAGGCTCCCAGGTGGTAGGGGAGGCAGGCAAGGGAGCCAGCCATGAGCTTTAAGTGTGAGGGCTGGTACGGGTATGTGTGGTCTCCCTTTCCATCCCAAGCACCACCCCCAGGACCGAAGAGAGTGGCTTCTGGCCTGGAGTTCTCAGGTACATAGAGAACCAGGGAAGCTGAACTGAGTTTGGAGAGGAAGAAGGGACAGGAACAATTCCAAACATCCCCAGTAATTTCTAAATCCCTCACGGCCAGCCCACATTTCCTGGTGATAAGGGATCACACGCTAAGGGGAACGTCACATACAAAAAATTTGGGGGCTGAAATATGTATTAGTTCAGTCTAGTCAGGTGGGTTATCCCATCCAGCTCAAAAGTACAGGAGGTCTTGCTGTGTACCCGGTTTTTGAAAGTGTAACTGCAGTGTCCGAACTCACGAACTTGGATCGGATCATTGATTGTTTTTGCATCACAATGGGCATGACCATGGACTGGCCACATATACCACCAGCCCGGTGTCTCTCCTCCCCCTGAGCTGGGCAAGAATCCGAAGAGACCCGACCTGCTTCTAAGGAGGCACGGAAAGATCTGGAGAAGCTGGGGATTGGAGAAAGGGGTCGGTTTAGGGCTGGGGAGGGGAGCCTCCATCTTTGCTACAGGCATCACTGTTACGACTGATGCCACTCTGTCTGGTCCCTTGGCAGCGGCCAGAATGAGACCCTCACTGGCCCAGGCCCTGCATGGGGAGCAGTCTAGGTTCCTGCGCTTGCCATTGCTGACTGATGCTCAGGTTCCCACAGGCTCACCCTTGCTGTCCCTCTCTCCTCTGACCCCAGCTCCTGGATAATTCTCAGAACCCTTCAAGTCTCAGCCCAAATGCCACTTCTCCCTGTCGACCTGTGCCCCAGCCCTGGAGGTGTCACGTTGTTACAAACATCTGGCTCCCTCGGTGCGCACAGGGGGTCTGTGCAGGGGTGGTGGTGCATGAGCGCCTCTGGGCTCCAGCCACACCTGGCTCCGGGTATTAACTCCACTCTTGGCAAGGTGTCCAGGCCCGTTGGGAGGTAAATGACCTACCAGGATGATGTGCACTGAGTCCGGCTCCTAGGAATAACAAGAAATTAAGCAAGAGTAGTCTCTTTTCCTCTCATTCACCATGTTAATGGTGGTCCAGACTTTTCCACCTGAATAGCCTCATCTTTTCTCTACAAGCTTGGTAGCTCCTCATACCACGGGGCCTAAGCGGCCAGGGGCTGGTTGAAAACCCTTGATCATAGCAGACTGGCACGCGGGAGATAGTGCTTTTGCTGGATGAACCTGATTTTTCACTTTTAAACTAGCTGTTTGGGCATGGTGTGGACAAAACCCCAGGAAAAGCAATAATTGAGTATTGAACCATCTTCTGCACTGACACAAACAACTTAGTGATTTCCAGGGTCCTGTGCCTTGTCATTGAATGGCTAATTTGATCGTAAATCCTCCTTGTTCCATGACAGAAGCACTCACCGATGGAAGCGTCCGAAGAAGGACCCATTAGGTTAGACTAGCGGCTGCTGATCTGGGTGCTCTAGTTAATCAGCCCCACGGTCCCACTTCCCCTTTTTACACGAGAGTGTACCATATATGGAAGCAAGCCAAGGGATGTCTCTCGCATTTTGAGGACAGGATCCCTTATATAGCCTCGTTTGTACAAATTCAAGACTCTTGCTGTCTAGTCTGAATAAAGGCCAAGGTAGATGGACATGGTAGGACACCACAAGGGCTTCATTGCTGGATGTTTCCTACTTGAGAAGGGGAGGCTACTGGTTGTGTGTGTCCAGCATCTTCCCTACTCTTTCGTGGGAATAGTCTCTCTTTCCTTCGGGGACCCCTTCTCTACTCTATGTGGGCCTCGTGGGTCTGCCAGCCTCAGTGCACTGTGCCAGTGCCCGGCCACGGGAGGCAAGTGTGTGGCCCTGACATGGGTGGTGAATCCTGTAGTGGACATGTGACTCAAGCCGGGTGCTCCAGGGTCTGTCCCAAGGCTGATATAGAGATGATAGAAAGAAGAATCTCTCTCTGTTGGGCTGGCTCAGCTGGGGCTGACGGCAGCCATGCTCCCCGCTACCCCCAGTTGGGAAGGCCCATTTGTAGCAGGAGAGAGTGAGGAGGAGAGACAAAGGGGAATGGGAGGCAGATGGCTGGCTGGCTGAATGGATGGGGAGAGGAGGATGGAGAGAGGAGGAGAGAAAGGTACAAAGAAAGACAAACAGAAGTGGAGAAGGACTCTCCATTCGCCCCCATCCACTCAGCCCCACACAACTGGGTTGCAGATTGATTCCTCAGGATACTGATGCTTTAGCTCACCTTTAATTTTGGGCTACCCCAACCCAGTCTTCCTGTCCCTTCATACATTCCTTTTATTTGCATGGTGGTTAGAGGTAGGTTGCCATCACTTGAGAACAAAGGAGTTCTGAGTAAAACTAGGGTGGGGAATCTCCACAAAACAGAAAGTCATTTTAGTTGAGTGACATCATAAGACACTGTCAGAAGAGACACATGATGGTGCTCCAGAGATTCGAGGGCATCAGCGTTGGAAAGGACCAAAGCTGCCATCCTGTTTAGCATTTCCCTGGGTGTGGACATTGACATGCGTTAGCTTTGTGGGACTTAAGAGAGTCCTTGCGAAATATCTGGTGGTGACAGAAGTGGGAAAAGGTGGATTCAGTAAGTGGTGGAACAGGTTTCTTTACTGCAGGATTTCTCAGAGCCTTTACAATGCTAAGGAGCAGTGTGAGTCTTCAAGAGGGGAATAGAGAACGTAGCATTCCCCAAACATTTAACTGTGAAAGCCTTTTAAGATTCATTAACATTGTATAACCGTAACGTAGTTCAAGTCCCTACATCAATGGCTGAGTGTCAGGCGTTGAAGCGACATGGCTACCGTCTGACCCAGAAACTGGGATCCTGTTCAGACCTCTTCCATCACCTTCCACCTTCTCTCCTGCAAATTTGCTGCAGAAAATAGACATCCAGACTTGACAAGGAGGGCCCTGCTGGCAAGGCCCTGGCCTCAGAGCGAAGGTGGTGCGTGTCTGTGGCAGTGACGGAAAAGCATCGGCGGAACACGCGAACGGCCAGGACGAGCAGGGGCTGCACCACAGCCGTCCTGTCTGGGTCTGACAAGCAGCACGCAGGCCCCGGGAGAGCTGGTGACGTATGGTCACTGTTATGGCACCCAGTTGGCCAACTGTCTTCAACAGTGATGGATGTTCATTTGGAAGGTCATTACCACAGGCGTTAGAAATGCCCCCTAATTTTAGAAACACTAAATAATTCATATTGGCAGCTGAGAAAAAAAAAAATCCAAGGCCAGTCTGCGTTAATTTACCCAAAGTGAATTTGGGCGTATTGTTGTGGTGGCCATGGTTTCATGAGGAACAAGTTCTGGCAAAGCAGGGGGATGGCCCTGTGTCTGTCCTCCCGCATGCGAGCCATCGGTGGACTCACCTTACGATGGCACATTGCCGCTCCACGTGGGACATGCACAGCACAATGTGGTTTCTCTTTGGTTTTAACTTTTGGATCAATATTCCTCAAGTCAATACTTGCGTGTGTGCGTGTGCGTGTGTGTGTGCGCGTGTGTGTGCGTGTGTGTGCGTGTAGGCCACTGGTGCCTCCCACCACCGTTATTTGAATGTCTCTTTCAGATCTCTAGCTACAGAAGCCAGAAGGCCATTATAGTGGAGGAAGTCCCAGTTTGGTGGCCCTAATGTCATTCTCTGACTGCTCTCAGGAGTGGGTTGCAATCAGTCAGCTTGAACCCCTATTACAAAAAAGGAAAAGAAGACAAAGGGAAACACTGGAGTCCACCTGGAAATCCGAAGCCACACATGGAATATGAGCAAATTATGGCTGGAAACTTCTTAGATGAAATTGTAGGCTCCTTTGGTCAAATGGAAGTGTTAGCACCGTGGATGTATCAAGACAGCAACTCGGACGGTGAGAACTCATAACGAAGGAGCACTCTCCATGTGCCTGAGGCTCTACTGGCCCTCTAAATGGAAAGGGCTTGGCCTTTGGAGCAGGGAGAGCTGGGCTTAGACTTCAGTCCTGCCACTTCCCACCAGTGTGTTCGTTGGCAAGCCAGCCAATTTCTTTGAGCCTTAGTTTCTCCTTCCACAAACGGCGATGGTAGAATCTTCCTTGTAGATTTATTGTCAAATGTAAATCCATGCATAGGGGACAATTTAGATCGAGCACATTGCAGAACACGCGACATACAGTGGGTGCCCAATACGGAGTTGCCTCTCTATTGGGAGAACCTATCACAGCTAGTTCGCAGTGTCAGATGAAGCTCTGTGTTGAGCATCGGGGTTCAGTTTCAATGGTCCTGGACTCAGGGCGTGGATCAGACTGGGATCATGGTTGGTCCTGAGCTTAACCTGCAGCTGTGGCACCAGAGGTTCTTCGTGGGTGGGTCTTGTTCACTCCATTTCAGCCGGAGCCCATGTGATGGGCCAGGCACCCATGCTGGGCACAGGGGCTTGGAGATAAATCAGATATGTGGTCCTTGGCTGGAGTAGATGAGTCTGGCAAGATCCTCATCCCCATCCTTCATCTTTCTTAAGCCCCTGCTTGAAAATCTCTTAGAAGACACCCGGGAGCCACCCACATCCTTCTCCCATGTGGAGAACATCACATCTTCCTGAAATGAACCCAATTCCATGCAGGCTCAAAGCCGGAGGCTAGAACACACTCCAGTCCCAGTGCTCTAGACCCCATAAGGCCAGCTAAACAGAACCAGAGAGCGGAGGCGATTGCCTGGATCATTGAAACAAAAGTGGATTTTTTTCTTCTTTCTTTTCTTTGTGTCCTGAATAGTCCAAGTCACTGGGGCTGTTCTCTCTGCTCTCAGAGAAAGGGCCACCAGGACTCCATCTGAGTATCCCTTTGTTCACCAAGGGCCCCAGCTCCTGTGGCTTATTAGGGCAATAAGCAGAGATGGTGTATCATAGAGGCTGCTGTCCCTCTGCCAGCATTAAATAATTCTAGTAGCTGCTTGATGGGGTAAAGCAATTACGATGCATTTTTCATTCAATCAACTGAATCAATTAATTGCTTTACTCACATAGGAACAACAAAAAACAAATCCCAAAGCTTTCTTGTTAAACAGTAAGCACACTAGATAGGCTGCTTTTAAATCCAACATTTACATGAAATTATCTTCTTATATAATTAACAGCTACCAGTTAATAAACATGCCTCAGATAAAAGAGTAGCCCTATAAATGAACAAAATGAAAAAGCACCATTTAGCATGCCAAAGGTAACAGGAGCAAGCAGAGTCGCTAGACTCTGAGCAGAGCCTGAGAGCCCTCCTGGAGATGCTTCTGGAAGAGCTGTTCTCAGAGGCCATGTGGACAGTTGAAAATTATGAGAGAAAGACGGAGAGATTGAGAGAGAGAGAGAGATTGGGAAAGCCTATCATTTAAAAATCTCTTGGATGAAAAATATGGTGCACCTCTTGAGAAATGGCGGTAATAGGAGCAAGCAGAGTCTCTAGACTCTGAGCAGAGCCTGAGAGCCCTCCTGGAGATGCTCTGGAAGAGCTGTTCTCAGAGGCCATGTAGACAGTTGAAAATTATGAGAGAAAGACAGAGAGATTGAGAGAGAGAGAGATTGGGAAAGCCTATCATTTAAAAATCTCTTGGACGAAAAATATGGTGCACCTCTTGAGAAATGGCGGGGGTGAGGTGGGGGTGGTTTTCCCCTAGAAGAGTGCTTGGAATATTGGTGAATATTTTGTTCCCTCAAATAGGAAAAGGTCTAAATTTCCAGGATTGCCCACAAAAAAGGGGAAATTGGAGAGATGTAGGTGCACGGCCCCCACTGAGCAGAGCTTAGATGCGGTTGGTCAACACCCTAAGAACAGTCTCAGCATTTGAAATGAAAAGGTCTGCATTACTCCTTGGGAGCTTTTTTGCAAACAAGCACGTGAAAAAGCAAGGCCACTGCAGCTCTGGGTGAGATTTTACCCAAGGGGATTCTGCAAAGTGGGAGGCAAACCATTCCACCTCTGGAATGCAATATTTATACCTTCATCAGGGGAAAGCTCATGACCCTTCTCTCTAGTTGTAATGGAAAAAAAAGGATATATATTTAAGAAAAAAAAGCTTTTTAAGAAAATCTCTCTCTTAATGGAGAGGGGAACTCTCTTTAAAGAGAGTTCTAAAACCCAGGATGGGGGGATATCCCGTCTGGGCATTTTGAAGGGGGCGATTCCTCTGCTGCCAACAAGACCTGGCAGGATATTCTATATAGTTGGCAGGGAAATGGTTTGTGTCAGGTTGGGATGATTTGTGTGACGTTCAGGTGCAGTTATACCCCAGTCTCTCATCTGGGTATAATTCAGGGGCTATATTCATAATAGTGGGGGGGCCCTTGCAACTTTGACAGGTGAAACGAATCTGAATTACAGGAGCCCATGGTTGGAGGGGCCCGACCAGCCCTGTGGAAGGAGGGAACGCCTTCCGAGGTGGGCAGCACTGTCCCAGCTCCAGAGATCACAAGGACACAGTGACTTCCCAGTGACCCTGATCTCCAAGTATGGGACCCCGGACCCCAGGCCCAGAGGCGGAGCTCCTTTACACCACAGCTTGGGAAGGCTTCACTCGACATCAGTAATGCCTCATGAGTGAGTCCCTTCCTCTCCTGAAAACAAACAAAAAGACCACAATGGGGAGCGGAGGTGGCCTCGAATCTAGAATACAGCCGTGTACACCTGAGATGGAAGTCTCTTCTCTTTCATAGTGTGATCAAACAAGATAATGGAAGGCGAAGTGCTCAGGGAACCATCTCGGGCCACCACTATGTAACGTAATTAGTGTCATCATTTCCTATTTGCAACATAAACCCAATTTGCTTTCCTGGGACCTCCATAGGTGATGTGCCTGATACAGGTGTGAAAATTGTAGCTTTCCTGGTTAGTTCAGCCCCTTTGTTTGTCCGGAACCAGCTGGAAGCTGGGGGGTGGGATCATTCTGCTCATCTTCAAGGCTTTATCTGAAGGCGTGCAAATGTTGCCTCCTGCTTAACTCTGTCTTGGCACCCTTGGTATCCAGAGGCAGATCATGGCTTTATAATCTGCTCTGTGTGTGGGGGAGATCATAGTCGTTTTTACTGGCTGCTTACTGTGTGTTTGGCACGGGGCTGAGCATTTTACGTCTGTTGTCTTACGGTGTCCTTTCAACAGTCCCGTGAGGGCAAGTACTGTTATTACCTCCATTTTACAGATGGGGAAACTGAGGCTCAGAAACATTGAGCCACCTGCCAGGGTCACACAGCGAGCAATGGCTGAGCTGGGATTCAAGCCTAGGTCTTTTTGATTCCAAAACCCCTCCTAATCTTAACCAGTAGGCTAGCCTCCCTGACGGTTCTAATGAAATAACACCCAAAGTAATCCCTTATACTTGCGCATTTCATGTCAGCAAATCTGCTGACCACTCTTACATTATAGGACTTGTGCAGGATATGGACACACGGGAAAAGTCAGGTTGGGTCATTGCATTTGAGGAGCAATGGCTGGAGTAGGAGGAGCAGGTATGTAAGGGACAGGTGGTGTGTAAGGGACAGCGAGAAGCCTAGAGGGTCGGCGCCCAGAGAGGAGGGACTGGCTCGGGGACAGGGCCGGCTCAGTGAAGGCAGCACTGGAGAGGTTCATCTAAGTGGTCCCAAAGGGATGAAAGGGGGATTTTGCCGTCAGAGGAGGAATGGGTGAGCTTTAAAGCTAAGGCCCACAGCCATGAAAACCTTGAGGCATCTGCAGAAAGCTTCTGAGGTCCCGGAGCGTTGGGGACGTGGTAGACAGCCACAGGACTGAGCAGGAGGCAGGGGCTAGGGGGCAGGTGAAGACTCCCTCACAGGACAGAAGATCACTCATCAAAAGGGAGAAATTGGCACCTGGACTATTTTAAGGCAGTCCGCTCAGCTGCTAGAACAAAAACAGACTGGGCTGCTTACACAGCAGTTTGTTTCTCACGGGTCTGGAAGCGGGGAGTCTAAGAGCAAGGTGCGGGCAGGACTGGCGTCTTCCTGGTTCACAGACAGCTGCCTTCTTACTGTGTCCTCACACGGCGGGGAAGGAGGCTCTCTTTCCTGCGACTCTTTTTACAAGGGCCCGAAACCCACTCATGAGGGCTCCACCTGATGACCTCCTAAAGGCCCGGCCTCCAGGTACATCACGCCCGGGCTTGGGTTTCTACCTATGAATTGGGGTGGAGGACAGAAACATTCAGTCCAGAGCAAAACTAATGTTTATCCAAGATACCCTAAAAAGAGTGACAAAGCAAGCCACAGAAAGCAGAGCTTACAACACCCTCCAACAGGGCTGAAAAGTACAAGATGGAAAATGCCAGGTGCTGGTGTGGATGGAGAAATCCTCCGAGGGTGCTAGTGCAAGCAGCACTGAGATCACGATTTGGGAACGCGGTGTGGCTACATTTCCCGAAGTTGAACACACCCCGTGCCCAGCAAGCCAGCTCCTGGTCATGCTCCAAAGGGTGCTGTGTGCACACATGAACCAAGAAACATATAGGAGGGTAGGTGTTCAAAGCAGCCTTCTTCGAAATACCCCCAGAGCAGACGGCACCCACATGTCCATTTAGTGTAGAATGGGTGAATGTGTTGTGGTTTTCCCACACGGTGGAATTTTTTTTTTAGAAGATTTTATTTATTTATTTGAGAGAGAGAGAATGAGAGACAGAGAGCATGAGAGGGGGGAGGGTCAGAGGGAGAAGCAGACTCCCCGCTGAGCAGGGAGCCCGATGCGGGACTCAATCCCGGGACTCCAGGATCATGATCTGAGCCGAAGGCAGTCACTTAACCAACTGAGCCACCCAGGCGCCCTTCACACAGTGGAATATTGTACACAATGGGAATGCATAACCCACCACTACATGCAACACCGTGGATGCATTGCAGACAGACTCAAAAGACAGCATAGGGCACAACTCTATTTATGTAAAAGGACAAGAGTGGTCAAAACTAGTCTGTGCTGTTAGAAGTCAGGAGAGGGGACATCCCCTTAGGGAGGGATAGTGACTGCAAGGGGGCAAAAGGGGCTTTCTGGGGCTGGGAAGGTTCTATGTCTCAACCTGGGTGCTGGTTGCTGAGTGTGCTCTGTCTGTGAAAATGGTGAACCCTTGTAATGTGCTCCTTTAGAACATACCTTATATTTCAGGATAAACTAAAAGAAAGCTGGACCACTAAAACAGGGGCTGTGTGCCAGTGTGGTGTTGAATGATGTCTCCCCACCACCACCCCCCCCCGCACCCCCTGCAAGGACTTGGCCGTGTCCTAATCCTCGGAACCTGTGAATGTGACCTTCGTTGGAAGAAGGGTCTTTGCAGATGTAATTAAGTTAAGGTTCTCAAGATATTGTCATTCTGGATTATCTGGGGGGGCTTCGCATGCAATGGCATGTGTCCCTGGAAGAGATACACAGGACGAAGAGGAGAGGCTGTATGAAGACAGCTGGGAACAGAGCGAAGCTACCACAAGCCAAGGAACACCTGGAGCCACCAGGAGCCGGAAGAGGCAGGGAAGGATCCTCCCCTAGAGCCTTCGGAGGGAGCCCAGCTCCACTGACACCTCGATTTTGGACTTCCACCTTCCAGAACTGTGAGAGAAGTTGTACGCCATCCAATTTGTAGTAATTTGTTAGCGCAGCCCCGGAAACCTAATACAGCCATGTAAACCCAACTCTCGGGGATGAGGCTCGAGGAGCTTTTTTTAGGCAGGTAGGGATATGTTTAGAGTGGTGATTTCAAAAGATCATCTGGGTTTCTTGTGGAAAATGGTTAGGAGGGGAGGAGACAGGAGGCAGGAGACAGATTAGTCATGTCCTATTGAAAAAACACAACTCATACCTGCATCAGTTCCTCAAATAAAATTCCATGTTCTTGTCCGACCCAAGTTTGGGGGGGTAGAAGGAGAGAAGGCCTCCAGCCCTCTCCCTTCCTTTCTCCAGTACTCAGCTCAGGGCTGTGGCAGAGTGAAGGCTTGAGTGAGGGGTAATCTACGTAGAGTAAGAGCACAGATCTTTGTACGTTCTGATGGATTTTGATGAATGTATACAGTCATGTAACCACTTCCGAACATTTCCATCACCCACTTCCTGTCCCACTCAACCACTGACCTGATTTCTATTAGCATAGATTAGTTTTGTCACTTCTTCAATGAATGTCATAGAAATGAAATCATGTATTTTGTACTCTTTCATGTCTAGCTTCTTTTGTTCAGTATGTTTTTGAGATTTATTCATGTTTTTGCTCAGCACTTTGGGCAGCTCTGTCGTGGAGTAATATTCTATCATATGGCAATACTACAGTTTATCAGTTCTTTTGTCGATTGATGTTTTGGTTATTTCCAGTTTTTGTTACTACAAATAAAGTAGCTACAAACATTCTTGCACAAGTCTTTGTGTGGACGTGTGCTTTACTTTCTCATGAGCAAATGCCTGGGACACAGGTGTATGATTAACTAGTAAAAGATGCTGCCCACTGGTTTTCTAAAGTGATTTTGTCGCTTTGGAATTTCTATACCACACCAACAGTGTATGAATGTTCCTGTTGCTTTACATCCTCATCAACACTTGATATTATCAGTTTTTAATTTCCGTCAATCTAGTGGTTAAAAGTGGTTTTAATTTGGATGTTGCTGACAACTAATCATGTTGCACTTGTTTTCATGTGCTTGTTGGCCATTCATATATCTTTTGCAAAGTGCCTGTTCGAGTTTTTTGCCCATTTTATTTATTGGTTGGTTTGTCTTATTACTGAGTTGTAAGAGTTCTTTATGTATTCTGGATATAAAATCTTTGTCAGATATATGCATTAAAATATTTTATCTCAACCTGTGGCTTATTTTTTTCATTTTAAAAATGGTTACTTTTCGGGGCTCCTGGGTGGCTCAGTCTGTGCAGCATGCAACTATGGATCTTGGGATTGTAAATTTGAGCCCCACATTGGGTGTAGCGATTACTTAAAAAGAAAATCTTAAAAAAAGTTATTTGATAAAAAAATGATTTCTTTTGAAGAGCAGAAGTTTTTAGTTTTGATGAAGTCCAATTTATGATTTTATTCTTTAGGGTTAATCCTTTTTGTGTCCTAATAAGTAGTTGCCTACCTTGAGATTATGAAGGTTTTTCTCCTATGTTTCCTTGTAGAATTATTTTAGTTTCAGCTTTTACGTCTAGGTCTGTGATTCTTTTCAGATTAATTTTGTGTAGGTAGGTGGGGTGGGTCTAGGTTCATCAATATTTTTTCAATCAAATGAAAAGGCCCAGGCATCCAGGGGAAGAGGACGAGTGAAAGGACATTGGTTTCCAACCATAAACTAACTAATTTGACATTTTATTTTGAGAACTTACTGGTTGCCTGTCACGTCTTAGGCTCTAGGGTTACATAATGGTACCTAACTAGACATGTCTCCTGCCTGTATGGAATTTGTTATTTAGAAAATAGGTAGATAGGAAAGAATTAAAGGGACTTAAAATGATGACTATCATCAGGAACTGGGAAATACAAGTCCCTAGTGTCACATATATTTGGGGAAGGCTTACCGTGAAGACACAAAGACATGGTGACAGAGTTGAGATTCGCAGGAACATAAGGGGGCAACTTGGGCCAAGGGGGTGGTGCATTGAAGAAGCAGGGTGTGTCCTGTCTGATTGTAGGGCCACAAGCTGGGGCCAGGGAAGCAGCGCTAAGAGTCTGTTTTCATCCTGAGAACAGTGAGAGGACACAGAAGTGTTGGAAGGGGTGTGTGCGCATCACATGCATCTGCTTGCATTTCGCACACATTTCTCCTGCTGCACAGGGGAGCACAGAGCGAGATGCTGGGCACGTGGCTCTGCAGGGTCATACACTAAGCTCATGGTGACAGTGGGGCATTGGGAGACCCTGCACAGACCCTGGCCTGGGGACGGGCTTTGGATGTGATTGCAGTGACTGCACCAAGGCGGGACTCCAGACCCCACGTGGAACAAGGTGACGAGATGCTGGGGCTGAGCTTGACTGTTCACAGCACCGTTTCCTATCTATGACCTCATTTCACTGCATGGCGATCAGGGAGGAACTATTGCTCTTTATATCTCTCATAATTTCCCACTTTACAGAGGAGGAATCTGAGGGTCAGAGAAGGTGGGGGCCTTGCTCCTAATTGCCAGCCAGGCAAGAGTAAACCCTGGCCTTCCTGCTCCAAAGCTCCCCTTCCTTCCCCAACATAACTCATAACCAGGAATCATGTCCAAGTTAGAGGTGTTTTCCTAGGCTCTAAATTTTCCACTGGCTCGTGCTGTGGGGCCATTTCCAGGTTGACGGTGGGTCTAGGGATTGGGGCTGTGAACCCTCCTTGGTTCAGGGCAGCTGTCGAGGTGACCGGGTGAGGTGAGCAGGACTCAGAGATAGTCTTCTCCTGTGACAGAGCACCCACCTGATGATCTCAGCTGTTTGCAACCACCTGGGCAGACATGACCATGAGCATCCTGGACGGGTCTGGAGTGGCATGGTGGAGAGAGACCCGAGTCCCAGTCCTGGCCTTCCACCCAGCAGCCCTGATGCTGGGCAAGGCTCCACCTCTCTGGGCCTCAGTTTCCTTATCTGTAAAATACAGATCCTAGTAGTTATAAGAATAAAATGAATAGTGACTTAGTTGTGTGGTGGCAGGACGATTATCATCAGCATCACTAAGGGGAAAAGGACATGTTGATTTATTCCTTGGGCAGTTCTCTTTCTGTGCCAGCCAAATGCCTGACTTGGAAACGCACAGCACTTGGAGGCTGCTTACAGTCTCAAACCGGGCAACTGATGTGCGGTAATAATCCTTTCTGCGAGTGTAGCATTTTTCCCCTTGCAAAGGCACGGTCAGGTCTCTTACTGCAGTTTATACCCAAACAACCTCTGAGGTCGGCCGGCCAGGAGTGATTATCCCCGCATTCTGGATGACGAAGTGGAGACTTGGAAAAGAAACCTGATTTGCCAAGGATCACAGAGAAAGGTGGTGAGAAAGGTCGGATGAGAACCTGGCAGGGTCTTCCAGCTCGTTCACAGCAGCATGTGGCCAAGAGGCACACACCACCTGGACAACGTCCTCTCAGGAATAATCTCCACAGCTTCCATTTATCAAGCACCTACTGCATATTGGGCTGGAGGGCAGGGTAGGCGCGTTGTGTGGGTATTAACTCATTTCATCCCCTCAATAACCCCGGGAGGCTGACACCATCCTGACTTACCTTCAGGGAGGCTGATCTCCCAGAGGTTAGGTGAGGGGCCCCAATATAACTCATAACCAGGAATCATGGTGAGTGAGAGCTGGTTTGGGATTCCCATCTGAGCCAACCCCCAATGGCAAAACTGGCTCTCTCTTAACTCTCTTCTTCCTCATGAGAGGAGAGAAAAGGACCACAAATGTATGAGCAGCAGGAATTGCCAGGGGAGACATGGGTTTGAGTGTTTTCCTATTTTAACTGGGCTAAATGAAACCTTTATCTTCATGGCATTGGCTATCATGGCTGGGTGGATGTCTGGGTATCTGCTTAGGAGCTAACAGGTTTAGTTTTATTGTTTTGTCAAAATACTGCAGAAATCAATATATCTCCATAATTCAGTGTTATACCAAGAGGCATTTTTGTGCCATATATAGCAAAAATTGTATTATACTTTTGAGATCATAGGTAATGATGACAAAGTGTTCTGTGTTCAATTCTAGCATTAACGTCTGGTTTGAACAAAGCTTGAAATATGATCTCAGAGCTAAGAGGCTTTAATATTAAGATCTTTAACTGTAATTTATGTGACAGAAGATAGGGTTTAGCATAATAAAATGTAATGGGCTCCTCAAATGAAGAGGACGAGAGACAATTGAAAACAAGGTAAAAATGGTAAATTATAAATAACGGTAAATCTACCTTTATGTTGTTACTTCATTTATTTTTGATTTGTTAGATAGGCTCTATAATTTCTCATTTTCCCATGTTTCAGAACAGAACATTTCTCAAATGGTGCCTATTTGAGAGGAGAGCCCAGAATTACCATTGGCCTCAGCTCACTAGTTAAGGGCATCCGAACGTTTCCGCCATGATCCTTCTCCTCCCCCTGTGCTAAGGTTTCATCTGTATGATTCTATTCATCTATGCTGTGGTCCTCTCTCCCTCTGTGTCTTTTCCTTCCTGGTATTTTGGGTCTTGTTTATGTTTTTTAAATCAGTCTCTACTTTAAAATGTCATGATGTAAATTTGTACACAAGTTACGTAGACATTAAGGGTTTTAGACCCAAACTAGAAAGTCATATTCACAAAAAGAAAGTAGAGGAAGCAGATTTATTTACCACGTGTGCTGAGTGGTAAGGGCAGGGTAGTTTATGGAATTTTTATTACCCTATGGAAAGAAAAGTATGACAATTCTTCAAAAGAGGGAATTACCTGGAATTTAGCCTGTAAGATTTTTTTTAAATATTTTATTTATTTATTTGAGAGAGAGAGAGCACAAGCAGGGGGAGTGGCAGACAGAGAGGGAGAAGCAGGATCCTTGCTGAGAAGGGAGCCCAGTGTGGGGCTTGATCCCAGGACCCCTGGGTTAACTGACTGAGCCATCCAGGTGCCCTGTGAGATTTTTTTTTAAAGATTTTATTTTTAAGTAATCTCTACTTGAACTCGCAACCCCAAGATCAAGAGTCGCATGCTCTTCTGACTGAGGCAGCGAGGCACCCCTTAACCTCTAAGATTTTGAATGATAAACTTTTATGTTTTAATCATACTTGCATTCTCAAAATTTGCTTGATTTCAAGATTTGGAAATAAACAGGCAGAATTGGTGTAGAAAGTTAAGGAAGGTCTTAGAATAGAATCTGGGGTTATGGTTTTTGTTTTTGCTTTTGTTTGGAAGAGCCTAGGTTCAATGTGCTTTAGCAGTGATGATGAGCCCCCTGCTCCATGTGGTCAGCACCCTCTTAGCAGGATGGGGTCTGCTCTGAGTGAAGTCTGCCTCCCAGAAGGAAAAATACACGTGGGAGAGAGCTAGCCTCCACCTTGCGTCTGTCACAATTGCCAAAGCATCTGAAGCTCTTCTCTACCCATTTTTTAAAATTTAAATTCAATTAGCCAACATATAGTACATCATTAGTTTTTGATATAATGTTCAATGATTCATTAGTTGCATATAACATCCAGTGTTCATCACAACATGTGCCTCCTTAATGCCCATCACCCAATTACCTCATCCCCCCACCCTCCTCCCTATCTGCAACCCTCAGTTGGGTTTCCTGGAGTCTCTCATGGTTTGTCTCCCTCTCTGATTTCTTCCCATTCAGTTTTCCCTCCCTTTCCCTGTGGTCCTCCAGGCTTATGTTCCACATATGAGTGAAACCATATGATAATTGATTTTCTCTGCTTGACTTATTTCACTTAGCATAATCTCCTCCAGTCCCATCCATGTTGATGTAAAAGTTGGGTATTCATCCTTTCTGATGGCTGAGAAATATTCCATTGTATATATGAACCACATCTTCTTTATCCATTCATCTGTTGAAAGACATCTCAGCTCCTTCCACCATTTGGCTATTGTGGACATTGCTGCTGTGAACATTGGGGTGCATGTGCCCCTTCTTTTCACTACATCTGTGTCTTTGGGGTAAATACCCACTAGTGCAAATGCTGGGTCATAGGGTAACTCTCTTGTTAACTTCTTGAGGAACCTCTCCACCCATTTTTGAATGAAAATTCAAAATTCACCTTGGCTTCGCAGTGATATGAGAGGAATTAGTGAGTCTGGACTCTTCCTCTTTCTTCTCTTGGGACTGAGAAGGGTCTTGGTACCAGCAGCAGGCAGATCAAATGTGAACGTATATTTGTCTGGAACTGGCTGACCACGTCCCTGCAGAGTTTCTGAATGCATGTATGCTCCGTGCTCCCACAGTTGCATTTGCCTACAGGGTGTGACTTCTGTGATACTTGCCCCCCACCCTCCTACAGATCTGTCTTGTTTACCAGCTGACCTCTTCAAGCAAACTTAAAACGCAAACATCCTGGGAAAGAGAGTCTGTTATCAGATGCTACCATCTTGGTGTGAGCTACTTTACTGGGACCATTTCCTCCCGGGACAGGAGGGACTCCAGGTTTAGGAGGGTCCTCTTAGGTATCCTGGTAGAAAAAAGATTTAATACAGGGGATTTGACATTTGCACAATCTTTGGTAGGGCTGGGAAACAGCTGCTTAGCAGGGCATGACCAACGTCTCTCCTAGAAACTGCCCGTCCTGGGTCTTCATAACCTCAGTGGGGGCTGCCTCTGCCAACCTCGCCTGCCTGCACCTCCGGAGTGGGTTATAGGACTTCGGTCCGGAGATTTGATCTCTGTCTGTATATCTGCCCGTAGCTGCTTTCGGACAATAATGGCGGCTCCTTCCTCCTTTCTGCCTTCTAGATCTTGCAGGGCAAGCTCATTGGCCAGCCCTGACCCAGAGCCATGTTGGGAGAGGGAGTCTTGATTCAGTCTGGCTTTGTACCTCTGGTGCCAAGATCTCAGGGTGTTCCCTTGCCTCTGTCCAGGGACCATGGTCTTCCTGTCTTCCCCTGCTCTGCCACCCACAGAAGCCCAACTGTGGCACAAGGTTAGGGGACCTTTGTTGGCTATGTCCATGCTCAGGTTCCTGCTCATCCATTCCTGTCTCCCCAATTGTCTGGGTCTGATTTCCTTTCCCTCCTTGGGACCCAGAACGCCTTCCTGCTCTCATTTTGCCCTCATCTCTCCAACTCCTGGCCTCCTAGGTCTCAGCTTCCACTCCTTTAGGGACACCCAGCCCTTGAGCTGGGCAGGCCCCATTGTTTGGTCTTACAGGACCCTATCCTTTCCCTCCCCGGCACACATGTATCACACGTGTAAGGAAATGCTCATCTGTTCATCTGTCTTAGTGTGTAAGTATTGACTCCCTGTTTCCCTGCCAGGCTGTGTTCCTCGAGGTCAAGAACTTGACCTCTTGTTCACTGCCCTGTTGCCAGAAGTCCCTGCAGTGTGGCCCTCAAAACAGGGTTGTCGTTTGAGCAGAGGGGTAAAGCCATGTTTTCCGTTGTTCTCGATGCTGGGTCATTGCTTAGGAGGCTTTGTTGTACACTAGATCATGAAATTAAATAACCATGACTGATCATTCCTCCTCAACTGGAAAGTACTTTATAGTTTACAGGTCACTTTCTCTTCGTTCATTCATTCATGCATTCATCCAGGAAGGATTTCTGGGACGCCTACCATGTGCATGACACCGACTAGGTCTGCAGTTTACCTACAGTTCTAGAAACCTCGGGCTGAGGTTCAGAAGAGTGGAGGGAACAGCTCATTTCTCAGTAGCTGAGAATCAGCCTATAATCTCTGCACCACATTGCCAGAGACCACACCGTGTGGGCTTTGGGTGCCCCCAGAAAAATGTAAATGAAAGCAAAACATAGGATTGTAATCGTTAGCGAGTTGTCTGGGGCACACCCCCACCTAAGCGGTAGATACATAACAAATGAGTATTAAAAATATAGTCATCAGGCATAATGATGATTTCTGGCAACTTCCCCCTCACCGTGCAAATGTGCGTTTAGAACTGACTTTTACACTGTTGAAAGTATGAGCCTGCTGAAATCCTTCATTAGTGGGAACCCACT
Organism: Mirounga angustirostris; assembly: GCF_029215605.1. NCBI lineage: Eukaryota > Metazoa > Chordata > Mammalia > Carnivora > Phocidae > Mirounga > Mirounga angustirostris. Next base: position 146,326,950 of record NW_026991714.1, read on the forward strand.
GTGGATTAAATGAAATTCTGTAGCCCAAGGAAAGAGATCTGTGGGTCAATAGTCCGGGAACATGAGAAGGGTTACACAGGGGAATGTGATTTATGAAAAAGTTTTCTGACTTCACAGCAGTTTTCTCTGAATCCATAAATGCCCAAACATTTAGGCGATAGTCTACATATATACTTGATGGAAATGAACCCCTTCCCCCAGTGTTGGGTGTCAGAAAGCAAAAGGGAGAGGAAGCTGAGCCTCTCCCTCAGGCCCACCTTCCCTGGCTCTCACCCTCCCACCTTTTCATCTGCAGGTCAGTGGGGCCCACCCGCCTCTAGCGGCAAAGCAGAGAGGAGATTCACCTAATGACACCTCTCAAAAGAGGGAGACCCAGACTCCCGCAGTGACCGCAGTATCTTTACAACCCCAGACCTCCAACAGCACTGGGTCTTCTAGATGTAGGAGTGGCTCCTGAGAGATTTTTCAGGGCTTTGTTGAGAAGCAGCTAAAGGACAGTCATATGATTCAGATAAAACTATCTGCGAGGTCTATCTTGGTTTGATTCCGCACCATAAACTTGTGGTTGTATTATGGAGGTGTCTGTTCTGTGGCCTATTAGTCAGGGTTGTCCAGAGAAACAACCAGTATACATATATAATAGGAGATTAATGTGAGGAATTGGCTCGTGTGATTATAGAGGCTGAGAAGTCCCATGATCTGCCATCTGTAAGCTGGAGATGCAGGAAAGCCGGTGGGGGCATTCAGTCTGACTCTAAGGCCTGAGCCCCAGGGGGGTTGATAGTGTACATCTCATTCCAAGGGCAGGAGAAGACCTGTGTCCCAACTCGCCGACAGGAGGGGACCACATCCTCTGGTCTTGGTCAGGCCCTCAACAGACTGCATGATGTCCACAGCACATTGAGAAGAGCCATCTGAGCCCACTGATGGAAATGCTAATCTCATCGGGCAGCAGCCTCACAGATGCACCAGAAATCATGTTTAACCTGGGCACCCTGTGGCCCAGTCAAGTAGGCACCTAAGATTACCCATCACACGTGTGGTTGCTCCCTCTAGCCCACAGGTATCCTAAGGGCCCAACCCTCCCCTAGCTCCTCCTTGGCCGCGGCTGGCAAGGAGATGCCAACTGCACGTCATGACTCTCACGACAGGACCACCTTGGCCAAAGGTTCTTGGAGACCTTGTGTCCTGGGGCTGGGGCAGAAATGGAGAGGAGGAAGTTGGATCTCAGGCTACTGGCCACGTGAGCTTAGTAAAGAATGGATTCCATTTGGCTGACTTTGAGATTCGGATGTTTCCATGCCACTGTCATCCTGAGACTGACTCATAGAGTTCTTGCTCTGGTTTTGAACCTCTGATTCATTTTTTCAGTAAAAAGAAAAGCTCATTTATTTTGGTCCCATCGATGATGAACTCTTGGGTGGTGTCACGGCTGCCAATAGCCCTAGGAGATGGTGGTGAAGCTGGGGGGCCATGAGCATGCTGGCTGACTGCTGAATGCCACCGTGTCGTGCTGGGGGCGGGTGCTTTGGCAGAGTCATACATGTAGAAAGTACCCATCTGAGAAGGTAAGAATGAAAGTGTTTCCCTAGTGGATTTGCACAGCTCCCTGGAGAGAGGAGACCAGCTGACAGTAGCAAGAGATGACAGGCACACTGTCTGAAGTCCCAATGCTTGCCCTGTGGCATTCCACGTGAGTTTTGTAACAAGCGTGCATCACCAGCAATATGGTGGCCAATGGAAGGAAGCACATGGTGCCAAGCCCATAGGGATGTTCCTGGTGAGGAATTGAGGGCTGGGGAGGGGGGCCTTCCTGCCTAGGCCCCTGTCCAGTGGGCTCTCTGCTCTGAGCTCTTCCCTATGCCTTTGAATAGGACCCCATACTCAACACTCCCGGGGCCTCCCACCTCCTCACTGCTCTTCCCCATTCCTACCTGAACCCCCTCCTGTCCTCCCCTCTCCCCTTACCCAGTCATATTCTACTGGGTCCTTCAAGGTCAAGCTCAAGGTTTACCTCACCCACGAAACTTCCCTCAGCCCTCCTTGCCCCAGTTCTGTCCATGAGATGGGACCAGAGTCAACTGAGTAGCTGCCTTCCATGGAAACACACACGGTTCCAGCATTCTGCCCTCCCAATGAAGCCTCAGACCCTTGCCCGTGTCCCTCCTATAGCTGTCCCTCGTCGTCAGGCCACCACTCAACAGTAAAGGTGCTGGATTTGACCTTTACCCCAGCAATTCCACCAGGTATCTTGGGAATGCCCTACAAAATGCAGACCCTTTCTTGGGAGTGTGGGGGATTCGCCAACTAGCCAGCCATGAGTCTGGAGCCCTGGAGCAGGGAGGGGGGCACTCCCAGTGTCACTGAAGGCCAAGCCCTGGGGAGGGAGCAGTTCAGGAGGTTCAGGGAGCCCTGCACGCATGGCCTGGGGCAGCTAACCAGTGCGTGGGCACGGCGGCAGGCAGACCTCCCAGCTGCCGGGAATCTGCCCCGCTCCCTCCAACAGCTGCCACAAAACAGAGGTCTCTAATCAGATGTTTCCACCATCACATCTCCCTTCTGCCAGGGGGACTTGGAGGAGCTGGATTCAAGAGCAGGAAAGGCTCTGGAGCAAGCCAGCAGGGCAGCAGATACTTATTACAGGAGGCTGTTCATCTGCACGCTCGGCTCCCCACTGCACTCCACTCGTCCTCCTTCCTAAAGTCCATGGACAACTTTTCGTAGACTAATTTCCCGAAGTGGGGAACATGTCTGTGAATGACATTTGTTCTCACTGGGGTAAAATTAAAGTTATCTGTAGGTGTCACTTCCAAATTCAGTGTGGAAAGGGCCTCTGCACCCTCGGCTGAATTTCCTGGCATTTCCATGGGACCAGTGTGAGTGGGGGGCAAGTACAGGGCCTTTATCGCCTGCCATCTCCTTGTTTTGATTCATTTAGAGGACCTGCTAGTCTGTGATTTCTGGAACGAAGCCTTGCTTCTATCACCATCATTACCAACACGACCATCATTATCCCGTTATTATCATCATCATCACATCCTCCCCCCCACCACATCTTTATCTAAAATGGGGGAAATGGCTGAATCCATTTAACTGTGCGCCTTTAATTCCAACAAGATTTCCATTCCCCTCACTTGCTCTAACACTTTTCTAAACAGCAGGTGTAACAGGTTTTAGAATTTGATGACAGCACCATCTACTGGGTACTAGACTTCTCATTTTTCTAGGCCTTTCCGGCACATTGGGTTTTGCTCCTTCTTTCTGTTTTTTTCCTCCCCTCTCCTCTACTCTTCTCCCAGCGAAAGCACCAATTGTTAGTTTGAAAAGGTGCCATCAATTAATTCATAAAGGCAAGGCTCTAGTAAAATGACGAAAAGCTTACATCCCTTGCCAATAAATACTTACAAAGACAATGGCCCGCGCTTACCACAATGCATTTCATATAATTATTTCCTGGGATCAATAATCTCATCAGTAGGCTCAGTGATGGGGACATCACAGTAATGAATGGCTTGGTGCCGCGGCCATCAGAAGTGCTGTCCTTAGCCCTGTCACCTCGGAGCTGCCCAAGGGCATGACGGGAATCAGGGCTCTGCCGGCCGCGGGATTAATCATAGTTATCCCAACTCACATTCGTGTAATTTGCCTTCCTTATGCAGCCTGCCCCGAATTGATCAGCATGGATTTCTTGCTGCACAATAGGCCACTCTTTCGGTCTAGAGGAGAGTGGGAAGGACTCCGTGTACGTGGCAGGGAAGGGACAAATTGGATTAGTCACGCTCAGGAAGTAACAAAAACTGAATCACACCAGAGCATCGCTGGAGCGTGTTTGTGGAAGCCAGGCTAGGACTTCTCGGGGTCTGTGGGAAGGAGGGACGGTCTGTGTGCTCCTGAGGGACCTGTAGGGCCCAGGCCTTGCCCTGTCAGTCCTGGCCACTGGAGGAGCCAGGAGCCAGGCCAGCAGGGGGAGGGGACTTGCCTGCTACCATCCTTTGCTTCCCAGCTTGCTAAGGGGCATTGGCCATACTTTGCCAGAAACCTGCTTACAAAGCCCCGGGCTTTGGGGCCGCGTGGATGCTGACCACTATGGACATTGATGGGGGCTGTGGCTTTGTGATTACACCGGAAGGGCTCAAGTCAGATGCAAAACTAGCCAGATCCTTCCATTTGCTATAGCAAAGCCAACAGAATTCCCGAGTTTCTTTTGTTTATGTGGATGTGATGGGTTGTAGAGAAATGTCTGTATCCGTGCAGTATTTCCTTCTCTTAGACAGTTGCCCCTAATTTGGCCCTGACTGGTCCCTTTGGGTAGCTGGATCTCGAGGTTCTCCCCAGGTGCACCTCCGAGCCTCTGCGGGGGCTGATCCCTCTGCCTGGAGCACCCTTCTCTCCAGTCGTTCCCTCCAAGCCCCAGCCCGACTGACTCCCAGCAGTTAGTCTCTCCCTCCTGCCAGTCCCGCTGACCCGGCTCAGCCCTGGATGCCGCCACCTTCTATTTCAATAACTCAGCCCCTCCCCTTCCCTACTGAGCCAAGAGACCAGGAGACCCTGCCTCCCCTATGTTGGTATCTTGTTTGTCTGCAGCCTGGCACATGGTCTTCTCGATTGCGGTTTGTTCCTTCATGAACTCACCACGCTGAGTGTGCTGAGCACTTGCTTTGTCCTAAGTGCTGGGGCCATGGTGAAGAGCAAAGCAGCTTGACCCTGTCCTCACAGAGCATGCAGTCTAATTGGGGAGGCAGGCATTAATCAGATAGCCCCCCAAGTATATACACACAAGGATGGGTCCTGCAGAGGAATGCCACAAGTACAACAGAAACTGACCTCAGAGATCAGGGGAGGCTTCTTGGAGCAGGTGAGGCTGGACCTGAGTCTGCAGGTGGGGCAGAAGGATCGACTGAAGGTGGGAAGGAAGAGCATGCCAGCAAAGGGAAGAACATGGGAAGGGTGGGCTCATGGAGATTCAGGCAGGCGTGGGTTAAATCGTGTCTCCCCTGTCCCCCCAAAATATGGAGAAGTCCTGACCCCTAGTACCTGTGAATGTGATCTTACTTGGAAATAGGCTCTTCTTAGTTGTAATCAAGTTAGCAAGCACTCCTACCAGAGTGGGATGGACCTTTATTCCAGTCTGACTGGTGTCTTGATAAGGGTGGAGAGAGGCATCAGATGCCGACAAGTGATGGAGAAACCACGTGATGATGGAGGCAGAGATTGAGGTGCTGAAGCTGCAAGCCCGGAACCCCAAGGCCTGCCAGTGATCGCCCGAAGCTGGAAGAGGCGGGAAGGGGCGGCTCCCTGGAGCAGGTGGTGCTTGACCTGAGTCTGCAGGCGGGGCGGAGGGAGAGAAAGGATGGGGGTGGGTAGGTGGGCAGGAAGAGTGTGCCAGTCTGAGGAGAGACGAGAGAAGAACAAGAGGGAGGTTGGTGAGGGGCCTGTGGCCAGATCACAGAGTCTGGCTGGGTGTGCTGAAGACGGGTCCCGTGTCCTAAGAGCGGGGCACTTTAGGAAGGCCCATCTGCTGTGGTGTGGTGGTATCCTGGAGGGCAGGGAGTGCAGTGGGAGGCTGAGGATGGATGGCTAGAACCGGCGTGGTGGGGGAGGGAAGCAGAGGGATGGGAGAGGTCAAGGGCAGTGGGTGACTGAACGAATGAATGAAGGAGAGACTGCAGAGGAAGGGTGGACCGAATGTGGGCAGAAATCCCCTGTGTTGGTGGAGCACAGAGGGGCCGAGCTCTCCTGGGACAGAGGGAGGGTTGTCCCGTCTCCCCCTAGACAACAGCCCATCTAAGCATCACCAGCATGGGAGCTACCCCACTATCTTGCGAGAGGTTGAGGGAAGGCTGCCGGGCTGGTCTCAGAGCCTGCCTGGGGTCCCCAGGTGATGACAGCTGGTGCTGGAAGCTAGTCCTTGTCCCTTCTAATGTTTGGTCCTGCTGTCTTCTCCCCACACCTCTGTTACCTCCTGAGAGAGTCCCACTCGTATCAGCTTGCGTCAGCCAGAGGCAGCGCCTACCGAAGCGGTTCTGAATTCACTTTCTCTTCTCCATGTTATTTTATCTTGTGGTATTATCCACATCTTGACTCTCAGGTGAAACGGGAGATTTTAATAAATGCAAAAGGACACAACTAAAAGACACAGAGAGCCCAGTCATTGGCCACTGGCTCCATGGTGATGGCGGATGGGGAAGTGTGGACGTGGAGCCTGGCCCACTTACATATGAAACAGGAGGGGGGCTTGGAGCCTCTGGGCTCAGTCTCAGGCTGTCTTGTAGAAGAGTCTCCCCTTTATGGTCAAAAAGGTCTGTGGCCTTCGGGGGCAGCCCAGTGGGGTGGGAAGAGACCGTGAGGAGACCCACATTCTGCCTTGGTCCACCACATCCTAGCTGTCTTTTTTGTGCTTCTCTGGGCCTCAGTTTCTCTCTCTCTAAAATGAGGGATTTGACTAAATAATCTATAAGGATATGTTTAACTCTAAAATGGGATGATCTTTATTTTCTTCTTTTTTTAAAAAAAAAACCCACAATGTGTGTAATCCTTGCAAATTTGAGTTTTATCTTACTAATGCACAGCTACAGAGCTCACAGTGTCCTCTGGATTTTGCCTTAGTCCTAGCTGTCAGCTGAGAGATGTAATTCTTGTATGGACATGTTAGCAGCAGATGATGGTCTCTAGGGCTATAGTGTTTGTCAAAGGGAAGGAGGAAGCTCCACTGTAGAGATACCTCCACACGGTGCCTGGCCTTCCCTTTATTTCTGCTGCCTTACCCACAAACCGTCTGATTGTATTCGTCAGCTTTGGTCTTAAAAATGCTGCTTAACAAATCACCCCACACTCCGTGGCTTAAGAGGACTATCATTTATTTTCATTATCTCCTTCTCTGGATTGGCTGGGGGTCAGCTGATGGTGGCTAGGCTCGTGCATGTGTCTGGGGACCTGCTGGGGATCAGACGATCTAGGCTGGGCGCTGCGGGGTGGTTCAGCTCTGCGTCACAGGCCTCTCCTTCTCCCGGGGCCAGTGGGTTAGCCTGGTTCTTATCGTGGTGGTGGCAGAGACACAAAAGGGTGTCTAACATGCGATTGGTTGAAGCAAGGCATTTGGCCAAACCCGAGTCAAGGCCAGGGAGGTGTCCTCTATCTCTTTATTGGGAGGAATTGCAAAGTCACACGGCAAAGGGCATGGACTCAGGGAGGAGCAAAGATTCAGGGCTCTTAACGCACTCTATATTTTTACCAGTCAGTGGACATATTGATACCATCCCTCATTGCGTATTTGTACTTGCCTTCGCGCAGGGACAACTGTGGTTCTCTCCAATATCAATCTCGTTGCACATGTGCTCTAGCCTCCGGGCATTCCCAACACCACCAGAGTACTGTCAGAGTTACTCCCAGATGTGTCACCACGACACACTTGCCAAGTTAAACTGGAAGGTTTCTTCATAGCTCTTCTTAGCCTCCGAATATATCACACTAAGAGTGTAGAATCAGAGAAACAAGTTTAAGAACTACTTGAATTAGGGGCGCCTGGGTGGCTCAGTTGGCTGAGCGACTGCCTTCGGCTCAGGTCATGATCCCGGAGTCCCGGCATCGAGTCCCGCATCGGGCTCCCTGCTCAGCACAGAGTCTGCTTCTCCCTCTGACCCTCCTCCCTCTCATGCTCTCTGTCTCCCATTCTCTCTCTCAGATAAATAAATAAAATCTTTAACAAAAAAAACCTACTTGAATTAATTCTTTATTCTGAGTGGTTGAGAGTCATTTAGATTCACTTGTTTCTATGTGTTTTAGATGACAGTGTTCACTTCGTTCATCCTTTTTGACTTAACTTTTTTTAATACGTAAAACATAAACATGGGTCAAAGTCAAAACCATACGAATAGGAGTACTCAGAGAAACCTCACTCCCAACCTCTTCCCACTACCCTGTTCCCACTGATTTTCCATAAATAGGCATTTTCATTAGTTTTTGATTATTCATTCCTGTGTACCTTTTTAAAAACTAAGCACGTATGTGTGTGCATGTATATATGCATGAATTTTACCTTCAGTCTTATATAAAAAGTAACATGTCATATATACAAAGTTATTATAATCTATATAATAATATATTGTTTTGTATCTTGCTTTTCTTTAACAAAAATTCTGGAAATTGCTCCATGTTTTCTGTAGAGATCTCCCTCATTCCTGTCGACGGCCATGGAGTGCTCCCTGGAGTGCTCCGTGGTGGTCTACGGTATGGAAGTACCAGAGTGCCTTCACCGGGTGCATACAGATGTGCGTCTTGTTGAGTTGTATCAGCATATTTTATTAGTGCCATGGCTGGGCCTCGGGTAAATGTCAGGTATCGCCATCCCTCCCACCCCCGCCCCGAGTGGGTGTGCAATTTTGTACCTGCATGTGCGGCGAGTGAGGGTGAGCACCGGCCCGGGTTCCATGGGGATGTGTTCCATTAGGAAGATGAAATGGAAGTTTGGCAATTATCCAATGACCTGAAATCCCGTGGCCAGGGAGTTTTCGGTTTCCCAGCGCAGTCCTCCTGCAGCGTGGGGTGACTGGCTTGAATTTTCTGTGTAACCACCGCAGAATTTCCCCTTCATCAGTGAACGTTCTTTCGTTATTGTGTGTTGTACTGTATCAGGATCCCCGGGCAACTGTCACGAACTGCCACAGACTTGGTGATTTAAAACAACAGAAATTTATTCTCACACAGTCCTGGAGGCCAGAATGCTGAAACTTGTCTCATGGGCCTCAATCGAGGTGTGGACAGGACTGGGCTCCCTCCAGAGGCTCCCGGTGAGGAGCCATTCCTTGGGCGCCACCCCCCACCCCCGCTGGCCGCCGGCGTCGCTTGGCTTGTGGCCACATCGCTCCCGTCTCTGGCCCTGCGGTCATACTGCTTTCTCTTCTATGAGCCTCTATGTAGAGTCTTCCTGTACTTCCTTCATCTGAGGATATGTGCGATTGCATCTGGGGACATGGAAGAATCTGGAATGATCTCCCCATCTCCAGATCCTCAATTGTTTTTAAAGATTTTGTTTATTTATTTTGAGAGAGAGAGAGAAAACGTAAATGGTGGGAGGGGCAGAGGGAGAGAGAGAATCTCAAGCAGACTCCATGCTGATGCTGGGCTTGATCTCATTACCCTGAGATCATGACCTGAGCCGAAATCAAGAGTCACTTAAGCAACTGAGCCATCAGGCACCCCTCCCCATCTCCAGATCCTTAATCACATCTCTAGAGATCCTTCCCCCTCCCCTTCTGTCTGTTTGGCCATTTAAGACAGTATTCACGGGTTCCAGGGGTTAGGGTGTAGATATCTTTGGAGGGGGGCTCATTCAGCCTACCACAAGCACTTTCGATTTGGGAGGGGACAGATCCTGCCATCCCACGTGGTGCTCATGTCACACAGAGCCTCTGCCTCTGCCTCCAGCTTTGGAAGAATCCCTGGGATCAGTCTGTTCCTGGGAGGATGGTGCTAGGGAGAGATGCCCATCTCCAGAACCAGCACCATCTTAGGTGCTGACAGACTGACCAGTGGGCCCCCTGCCACTAAATAGCTTGGTGCTAGTCGGTGTCTCCTGGCTTCGAGGGGAAGCTGGCAGAGTGGCTTCTGAGCAGTCAGACAAACCTGCATCTGATGGCAGCCTCTGATATACACAGGCTCTGTGAACTTGGGATATTTCTGATCTTCCCTGAGCCTTGTTGTCTTTTTCTTGATTTTTTGTAAACGGGAAAATCCTAGCGACTGGATAACATTTGTAAGACACAGATCACTCCGTAGTACTTGAGATGCAAGGAATATTTCATTTCTTTGTTTCTGCATCAAATCTTGCCTCTTGTCCACTTGGCAAGAATTCTCACAGGCACCTTCTCCTTCTGGGGTTTGTGTCGAGATTCCAGAGCATAAGAAACCCAAGAAAGGGGAGGTGAGGCCCTTCTGGTCACCACCCTATAAGCCCCTTGCCCAGGTTCCACTGGACGTTTCCTGGGTGGCTGTGCTCCTTCTGTGCCCCGAGGCCAGGGTACCCTGGCAGCAAGGCCAAGCACGTGGGCACCCGGCTGCCACGGGGCCTGCTGGCAGCCCCCTTCCCAGCTCAGTTCTTCCAGTGCATTGCATGAGGGGTGGGGGTGGGGGGCAGAGTCCCCAGGGCTCTGGGGATGTCCTCCTCTTACTGAACCCTCAAAAGTGCATCCTGCCCCAATCAAGGCAGGCTTGCCCTCATCTCCTCATCTTTCTCTGGTGCCCAGAGTCTCTCCCCCTCTGGCCCTCAAGGGTGACCAGAGAAGCTCCCATGGGCTATTCAGAAACAAGGCTGTTTAGGGTCAGGTGGCCTCAGAGGACATCCTGACAAGCTCTGTTCTTTTCAGAGATTCAAACCCTAAAGCCTACACCCCAGCCCACCCTGCGGGGAGTAAGGAAAGATCAAACTCTAAATAAATCTGGCCCACCTGGGGGTGGGGTGGGCATAGGGAAGAAAATTCCTTTTATTCCCTAGACGTTATAACAAAGAAGGAAGAAGAAACAAGGAGCCTTTCAGTGGTGTGGGATGTGGTGGGTGTTTGGTACGGGCAATCTCTCTCCCGCAGCCTCCAGCCTGTCTCCCCGCAGCCCCCACCCTGTCTCCACTGTAGTTCTGTCCAGGGCCACAGTCCGTGGCTGACACAGAATGACACAAAGGCCTGCAGCCAGTCCCCGACAGTGACAGCGGTTGTAGGGGGCTGGTGTCAGTTTCAGCCCGTGGGGACTTCCTGGAGGAGGCGGCGGATGGGGGTGCAAGTTGAATCCACAGAGAAGAAATGGCTCCATTCTTGGAGATCATTTGGGAGGACTGAGCATCCCTGGTACCATGGCCTTTGGGGACACAAAGTCAGCCTAGGGAAAGAACCTCACCCACTCTCCAGGAGGCCCTCGCTTGGCTCCATGGAGACAAGACAGGTCGAGCGCAGTCGCGTGGAAACAGACCAGGAGGATGGGAGGCACCTGGCTCACATGCCGCCTGGAAGGATGGTATTTTGTGATAGTAGCCACACTTCTTGCCCGGGCATCTTCTGCCTCCGTCATCCCCTTCCCCAGTAGAGGCAGCAGAAGGGCACTAAGTCAGATCATTAGCTTGGGATTTCCAGCAGCTGAGGTTTGAGCTCAGGAAGATCTTTGAAAGAATGCAGATCAATCAAAGCCAGTTTTCCCTACCCTGTGGCTGGATCCCTTTTGGGGGGATTGAGGGAAGAAGGGAGAGAGGGGGCTTTGGCACTGGTGGGGAGGGAAGGGTCCCCTCCCCAGACTTGGAGCCCGAGAACACCTCCCATTCCCCTGGGGTCAGGACCCAGAATAGCCCTTCACCCATCTGGGGGCCAGTGCTGAGGGGCAGAAAAGGCCAGGCATAGGGTGTCTGGGCCCAGGGAGTTAGAGGGGACCCAGAGGCACAGGAGCGGCCAGCTGGCTCTGGGTGCTGAAGAGGAGCTGTGGGCTGGAGTGCTGGAAGGGAAGGGGGGAGAGACCCTCATCATGAGGTGGGAGGCAGGGAGGGACACAGGAGGGTCCTCCATGGACCAACAGGAGTGGTTCAGGAGCAAGACCAGCAGGGAATGAGGACATCACTGGCCTTGTGGGGAGATGACAGGGGCGTGACACATTCTCAGCCACATGTGAGCCCAGCCCAGCCCCATGTTGGGGCTAAACCAGCGCTGAGTTGGCTAAAAATGAGTTTCAGGGAAAGGGGGACTCCAGATAGAAACTAGGTTCCCTTATGTTAGCACAAGTTACATTTCTTCCTCACCTGGCTTTGGGGCCTGAAGCATCTTCCTACTACAGCAGAGTCTAGGATTCCTAATCACGAGATTTTTACAGCTCAATTTTTCTAGCAGAGAATTAATTCACTTTCAAAGCCACCTGCTTTTGGCCACTTAATTTTTGAAGAACTGGGAGAGGTTACAGACACACATACTCACAGCCACATCCCCCCTCCCAACATTCTTTTCTGCAGAAAGAGTCACTGCACACTTGCTTACAGCATTCCAAAAAGTGTGACATTCTCATTTGACGATAAGAGTGCCAAAGGAGGGATGTTTGAACATTATTTTCCTATCCCCAGTTATTCTTGCAAGCCTTTCCATGGGCTTGGGGGTATTGGGGAGGTGGAGAATAATCTTCTATTCTACTGCCCCTTCTTATCTAGTGCAGCTCTGAAACACCAGCCCATAAGAAGAGAGGTAGAAATATATATATAATATATATATTTATAATTATTATATATAGAATTTATACATATATATATAAAATTTATTTGTTACTCAGAGAAAAATTTAGTAATAATGTAGCTGACGTGTATTGCACACGTCCTGTGGCTGGGCCCCCTGCTTTACAAAGCGGGCTTCCTGTAACCCTCCAGACAAGCCCATGGGGTCATGGCCGTGACGTTTGGCTGTGCACTGCTCTGTCTCAGGCCCGAGCTAGGGGCTAAGGATGCTAAAACAGAAGGACGCAGTCTGTGCCCTGCAGGAGCTCGGAGTTCAACAAGCAGGGGTAAGCCCGTCTCCCTGCTCCTGCTGGACGGGCCAGGAAATCACTCCATGGACATTGTTCAAGGCTGTGAAGACAGACAGAAGGGAGTGTTTCGTTCTGCCTGGCAGGAAGGCTTCCTGTAGGAGATGGCGCCTGAATCAGCATGAAGGGATGACTAGGAGTGTGTCAGCGTGAACGGCTGTCAGCAAGATGGCCAGGTCCTTTTGTACAAATCCACCAGGACCCACTTTTGTACAAATCCACCAGGACCCACTACCTGCTCACAGTTCTCAAGTCAGCCGTTGGCTGGTTGCCGCCCGCCTGGGCTTGCTTGGTCCCCGTGTGGGATGCTCGCTCCCCCTCGTCCTCCAAAGCTTGGCTACGTGCCTGCTGGCTGGGCTGCTATTTCTTCTCACACCTTCTGTACCTCCAGCTGGGGAGGGCCGCTGAACGAGTGAAGGATTGAATGAATGAATGAATGAATGAATGCACAATTAGCCAACAGCAAGTGGCCCCCCAAAGAAACATAAGCCAGAACAAGGACGCATTGGAGGCCGTTTGCCAAGTCTCTTTTAAGTGTTTTTAGTTGCTTGAGACGGTTACTTTGTGCTGCAAATATACAGAAGGTTGCAGCAAAGCTTGGCTCATCGTGACAGGCAGAAGTCACGAGCTGGTGTCCTGGAGCTGGACACCCCTGGGTTTGCATCCCAGCGTGGGCTCCTGGAGGAAAGCTACAGGGGAAGGGGGTGGAGGTGTCCTGGACGTGACACATGCCCTTCTCCAAAGAGAGGAGGGAGGGGAGGAACAGAACAGACTCGTTGCTCCCTGAATCCTTTGAGCCATAGCCTGGTCAGTGAAGGGCAAGGAGGAAGCTTCAGGTTGGGGCTGAGATCAGAATTTTAAGCTGGACACGATGTTAAGAACTGAAATAACCTGAAAGTTTTAGAATCTTTCCAACCGGCCCTTACAGGGTATGCTACTCGCAGGGAAGGGACGTTGGCACTGCACGGCTCGGCGTGGTGTCCAGAGAAATAACATGCTTTCGTGTTCACAGCCCCTCTCCGTGGACTGGTTGAGAAGCCATTGTGGTGGCTGGGCAGTGCTCTTCTGCCTTGGGTTGGCTTGGAGGGCCTGGATCCTGGGCACCTCTGGGCACACAGACACATCCCCCTCTGGGTCTGCTGCAGGGGCTCACTGGGGTCCGATGGCGAATTTGGGTCTAAACGGCCATAGATGTCCAAAGTGAGATGGTAGGCGTCTGCTTGTCACACATCCAGGTGAAGGAACAGTGCCTGGGTCTGCCCCGGGTTTGGGGTAGAACTTTTTGCTGGGTCGTGCACCCCCACACACGTTCCCTGGGCCTGTTGTGTGGCTTCCCCACCCACACCTGACCAGGCTTTCCGAGTGCCTCGGGTTTGATACCAAGAATAAGTAGGGATTAGTTCTTCCCATGTGCCCACAACACAAAGCTAGACTCTTAATTATTGCATACACACTGCAGAGAACGGCCATCATAAAACAAAGGCCATTATGCCAAAAAATTTTGATGAAAGATGCCCTGTACATCAGGAGAGGGGAAATTCCTCTTCCCATAGCTATGAGTTTTATCCAGCTGGTAATCCGCAGTTTAAAGAACTTTCTTAATTTAATGAAGAGGCGATTTTAAACTGAGGCCTGGAAAACCCTCATACCTTCAGCACATGGTTTCAGTGAAATATCCCTCAACATGAAAATATAGACAGTTTTTTCTTCCAAAGTGCAACACGCGAGCCTCCCATTCCTGGTTTATTATGCTTTCTGTGTGTCTGCTCATTTTTCACTAGTATTGCATTAAGTATTGATATTGATTTCTTGTAAATGGGGCTGAAATAGATGGCCCACAGTTTTTTGTTATTGTTCGGTGGTACTTGTATGTAATTTATTATGGCCGCAGTAGAAGCTGCCCCTCGCTGCCACGGCTTAAATTAAATGTGCCAGGCTCTGGCCTCTGCTCGTCACCCGAATTTCTCATTCGATAGCAAAAATTATTATGTATAAAGTTTCCCTCTTCTCCCCTTCCCCCCCCCCATAAAAACAATCACGACGCCCTCAGTGCTGTTTTCGAAGTTTGTGCTGGTAACTTCTGTCATTAGTGGATAATAGAAAGTAGCAGGAAGGGGTCAATTTCCTCCCAGCAGCTGAGGACGAGAGGCCCGGATTCTGGGCCTGGTTTTGCTCCTGCCCAGTGCAGTGACCTTGGGCCAGTCTCCCTTTCTCTCTGTCTCATGGTGGGGAGGGTGGAGCAA